>NC_060952.1:40464383-40767697 GCF_022045245.1 Lucilia cuprina
ACTAGAACTGAACTAGAACTGAACTAGAACTGAACTAGAACTGAACTAGAACTGAACTAGAACTGAATTAGAACTGAACTAGAACTGAACTAGAACTGAACTAAAACTCAACTAGAACTGAAATGGAATAAAACTGAAGTTGAACTGAGCTCGATCTGGAATGTCTAAAATACAATTCCAGTTGTGTTTAATGATAGGGAGTGTAAAATTCATTTAAGTCCTATATTTACTTAACTCTTGCTTGTTTTGTTATTAAAGCAGTTTCTTATTCGTTATTCTTTTCTCATACATTAAGAGTATTTAAATTTAGTCTTGTCTTTTTTGCAAATATTTTATGAGTTTAAGCATCTTAAATTGACTGGTTCTGTCTGGCTGTTCCTTTTTTAATACATTTGACATTTTAGAATAAATATTAAGTTGATATTTTATATTGATATTAAGTAAAGTTTAAAAAGCATTTTGTTTATTAATAGTTAATTTTAAGATCAAGTTCGTTTGTGGCTTGTAAATTTTGTTTTTTGTATAAAAAAGAAAAAATACTAATATATTTATAATTTTTTTCTTTACAGGTAAGTGGGACAAAGTTTTATTAAAATTTTTAACGAAAGTACCACACTTGCACAACGGAGTAAGTTAAAACAGAAAATATTACAGCAACTTATTTGTATATAAGTTAAAAAACTTAAGATTAAAGTATAGTATAATTAAGAATTTAAATATTGTCAAAATTAAGAAAAATTAACACAAACCATTATTAACTTTTTTCTAAACATATTTTTTTTAAGTTTTCTATTATTTTTAACACATATTTTAGATGCATTTTAAACCAACACGAACTGATCCCCAGACACGCAGATTTTGCCATAATTTCTGTTTCTGGTTTTCTTATTTCACATAATTTAATAAGAAAAATATTTAACCATTTTTTTTTTCGTTTAATAGCAAAAGAAAAACCTGACATGCCTCTTTTTTGTGTAAAGTAAAAAAGGAAAATACAAATCTGTAAGAAAACGTACCGTGGTCACACTAAAATGTTGAATAGTTTTGTTTTTTTTTTTTTTTGTGTATGACTTTAAAAAACAGGCATGAAATTACTTCCACACTATTAAATATAATCAGTATGAAAACATCAATGGGAAAGTTTCGTTAAAAAGTTGCTGCCAGGTTTTGCAGTTAAATAAAATACTATTACGAGAGTAAGAAAAAGACAAAAATTCCTAAAGTAGAAAAAAAAGAAATCCTCAAGATATAGTATTCAAAAACAACAAGTATAAAAGGAAACTATAAGTAGTTTCTTTCCTTTTTTTGAAGAGTAAAATTGTTCAGTTAGTTTATGTTGCAGCTGAGGTTTAATTTTAAACCTTAAGAGGAAGTATAGAAAAGTTTTCGATAATTTTTGCTATAGAGAACTTTCAATTTAATAACTTAAATTTTCAAATAAAATTATATAGATCTTTGATTTTCTTTACAAAAGTTAACAATAACTTTAAGTTTCCTTAGAAAAGTTATCGAAAACTTTGTTTTTGTATAGAAAATATATCGTATATATCATATAAAGTTATGGATTACCTAGATTTTTCCTTTAAGAAGTTATCGATAACTTTAGAAAATTGTTAATAATCTTGATTTTATATTGTGAAATTATTGACAACATTCTTTCACAAGGTTATCGATAACTTTGATATTCTATGTCAGTTTTTTAATTGTAAAATTATCGACAACATTGACTTTCATTGAAATTTCTATTGAAAGGTTATCGATAACTTTTATACTCTATAAGTTATCGATAACTTTAGAAAATTGTTAATAATGTTGATTTTATATTGTGAAATTATTGACAAATTTCTTTCAAAAGGTTATCGATAACTTTGATATTTATTCTATGGCAGGTTATCGATAACTTTGATATTTATTCTATGGCAATTTTTTAATTGTAAAATTATCGATAACATTGATTTTCATTAGAATTTCTATAGAAAGGTTATCGATAACTTTTATATTCTATGACAGTTATAGTTTTTTTTTATAAAAATATCGAAAACTTTAACTTAAATTTTCCAACAAAACTTTTCGATTACTTTGCTTTTCCTTAAATATCTTAAGCTTTAATCATAGTACCCTTTACTCATTTATGGTTTAAGCCATAACAAAAACGATGACGTGTTTTGCTGGCCAGGCAGGCATGATAATGTCTTTTACAAATGGAAGGTGTGAAATTTTTGTGCTAAATTTATGAAGATTCATATTTTTTAAACACCTTTTTATCTACACTTAACAATATAAGTTTAGATGCTGTTTTTGCTGTTTATACATTTAACCTTAACTATAGTAAATTTAACTAAAAACGTTGTTTTTTTTTGTATATTTAAAATACAAACTTGCGATAAGAATGTAAAAAAGCCATATTTAACATCTACAAAATGATTGAGTTGGGTTAGTTGGTTGGTGGTTTCTACGTTAGTTAGCCAACAAAAGATAATCATGAAATACTGAAGTTGGTGATGTTGATAATGATGATGTTGGCGTTGCGTACGTGTTGTTTTACGTTGAATTATATATAATGTATGCAATACTCACTAGAAATTTAGAATCAAGTATTTAAAACAAAATAATACGAATTTTAATAGAAACCAAGATTCCAACCAAAAATTCCTAATCTTTGGGTTTGGTATTGCGCAGAGTAGGTCAAATATGTTTATTTGTTTTTTTTTATATTCTTCTTCTTCAGCTTTAAACATAAACAAAATTGTTTAACAACATCTTCATGTTTATTATTTTTTTGTTGGATAGCCTTAAACAAAAAAAAAAAAAAAAAAAAAAAAAAACTACAAAAAAGAATCACAACATTTTGGTGTTAAATTTATGCAAAGCATGACATGTTTAGCTTTAATATGCATAAATCTATTTCTAGTTTTCTTAACATTTTATTCAACCAACAACTCTATGGAATCGCAAACCCCAACCAACTAAATTCAAATATGTTTTTGCTACTTTCTTTCCTAAATAGTTAATGGAGTTCAAGAAAATATACAGGTCATTAGGTGAGAATCATCTTTTTTTTGTTGAAACAAATAATTTTCCCAATATATTTTTTATAAGAATGTGTCATCAATATCACACCACTATTATGTCTTTTTTCACATTTATATGTTTCTTTGTGAGTTTCCTATTTTTTAAAGTTTGTCTTTTTGACTCTTTAAAGTCAAGTTTTTGAAGTGTCATGCTGTTTCAACCATTTAATGCGCCACTAAACAGTTTGACAATTTTATTTTTCTGTCTTTACAGCTGCTAATGTGATACTTAGTTATTTGTGGTGGTTTAAAACGACACGATTCTTTTTTTAACAATCCGTTTTGGTTAACATGTTGTATGGAAGTTGCCAAAAAGCCAAGTACGAGATGACATTATTTGCGAAATTACCTGTCATCATATACTTAGAGGTTTATATTTTGGCTTTAACTTTAATAAACCTTAAAGTAACTTGGAAAAAAGATTAAGTTTTTATTAAACTTTATGCATTCCTATTTCGTCCAAAACATTGCCAGTACTGATCTAAAACTGAACTATAGCTGAATTAGAACTGAGATAAAATAAACTAGAACCGAACTAGAACTGAACTAGAACCGAACTAGATCTGAACTAAAAGTGAACTAGAACTGAACTGGAACTGAACTAGAACTGAACTAGAACTGAACTAGAACTGAACTAGAACTGAACTAGAACTGAACTAGAACTGAACTAGAACTGAACTAGAACTGAACTAGAACTGAACTAGAACTGAACTAGAACTGAACTAGAACTGAACTAGAACTGAACTAGAACTGAACTAGAACTGAATTAGAACTGAACTAGAACTGAACTAGAACTGAACTAGAATTGAACTTGAAGTAAAACTGAATTTTGACTAGGATAAGAAATTAAATAAAATTAAGAAAAGTTTGCAATAAAAAAGTATGTTGCTTAAGTCTTTTGATTTAAGGTTTATTTGGTAAAGAAAAAAAGATTTTGTTTAATAAAGTTATAGAAATAAATTTCTTGTACTATTGTGAGTTTTCCAACGCATTTATATAAATTCAATATTTATATTAAAAGCACATTAAGTTAAGTTTTAAAAAAATTTTATTATATCGAGACATAATAAATTATAAAAAAAATCAATTGTACTACTCAATTGGGTCAAATTAACTACGGCTTTTTTATAAAAAAAAGTTAGCTAAGATGATGTCTTAATGCAATTTTATAGCAAGATTTTAATTTGTTTCTATTTTTATTTATATTTTAAGTTAAAACTATTACTTTAGTTAGCAAACATGAGTGAACATTTTATTTTTTTTAAACAGCTACTTGTTTATGCAAAACTGCTTAAAATTTTACAATATTATTATAAATATTTTTTCTCTACTGAAACTAATTTGCATATTTTATGCCAGAAAGCAAACAACAGTAAATATCATAGACACAAAATTATTAAATATTTTGGAAAAAAATCATATAAATAAAAATTAACATTCACAAGTCGAAGAGCAGAATTTATTAATTTTTTTGCTTGCTAGTCTAACAATTCCTTCTAACACAGAAATGTTTATAAAAAAAATTAAAAACAAATAATTTTTGGGTGTGTTTCAAGACACACATAAATTGAAAGCAGAGACAAGGAAAACAGGTGTTGAAATTTTATGAAAAATAGAAAAATAAACTGTTTGTATATAATTTCAAAGGTATTAATAACAATAATTTGTATGTATTGCTTTCATGAAAAAATAGACCTCAAAATTAAATAGACAGTAATTTATGTTTTTTAAGCAAGTACTGTGTTTAGTTTTTGCTATGAGTGAAGTGTGTTTCATATAAATTTTAATTTACTTGTTGCAAGTTCATACAATGTGTTCTTGTATGATAAATTGTTTATAATTTATTTTTATTAGAAATATACAGGGCTGGTAAATTAGCACATTCGGAATAATTTATATATATATGCAAAAATTAAGTAGAAATACTAGAACTGAACTAAATCTGAACTAGAACTGAACTAGAACTGAACTAAACCTGAACTAGAACTGAACTAGAACTGAACTAGAACTGAACTAAATCTGAACTAAACCTGAACTAGAACTGAACTAGAACTGAACTAGAACTGAACTAGAACTGAACTAGAACTGAACTAGAACTTGACTTGAACTGAACTGAACTAGAACTGAACTAGAACTGAACTAAAACTGAACTAGAACTGAATTAGAACTGAACTAGAACTGGACTAGAACTGAACTAGAACTGGACTAGAACTGAACTAGAACTGAACTAAATCTGAACTAGAACTGGACTAGAACTAAACTAGAACTGAACTAGAACTGAACTAGAACTGAACTAAACCTGAACTAGAACTGAACTAGAACTGAACTAGAACTGAACTAAATCTGAACTAAACCTGAACTAGAACTGAACAAGAACTGAACTAGAACTGAACTAGAACTGAACTAGAACTGAACTAGAACTGAACTAGAACTGAACTAGAACTGAACTAGAACTGAACTAGAACTGAACTATAACTGAACTAGAACTGAACTAGAACTGAACTAGAACTGAACTAGAACTGAAGTAGAACTAAACTAGAACTGAACTAGAACTAAAATAGAACTGCCCTAAGGGCTCGAATATTTCGATTCAGATATAAATAACGACAATAATTTCTATACTTAGAATATAATTAAATACATAGATATCTACATTGTTCATATATCTACAATATTTTCTATAAATTCTTTATTTAGACAAAAAATAAACATAATTTCTGTTTATGCCTTTTTCACCAACTATAGGGTGTTGTCTAGCAAGTTTTTTTGAAGTTCAAAATATTCTTATACCGTTTTACTTGACCTGCTTTTTAAATCACGCCTTTTGTGTTAAACAAACACAACATTTCGTACTTTTTTCACACCAGAACATATAAAAGCACAACTACTTAAGTGTTACTGGAAAAATTCCTGGCTTCAGTGTGACACAAAACACGCGTCTGCTACAATCTCCATGGAATACATTTCTACAACACCTTAAAATTTAAAACAATAAGAAAAAATCACCATGTAATTGTGACAAAAAACAAAAGCAAAACAATAATAATAATATTGAAGAAAAATGCGTAATTCTAACAACCAATTACAACAGGTTATAACAGATATTTCTGTTACAACAAATGATGTCGAATACGGCTGATGTTGTTGGAAGTAGCAATCAAGAAAAAAATGTGTGGTTGTTAAAATATAGTAATACGGACCAATGTTAAACTACAAGTGTGTATATATTTTAATTTATTAAAAATTTTGTATAATGTTTATAGCATTAAATATAAAATAATAAAAATTAATTGTTGTTATTGTCATGGTGTGGCTAAAAGTAGACAAAAAATATTAATACCTCCACTGCCATCAGATTTTTAAGCCTTAATTATACAATATTTCCATGCTAAGTTTTAAATCAAATGCAGTAAATTTTTAATGTTATTGTATTTATTTAATTTTAAATGGTTATTTTTGATAAATGATTTGCAGTAAATTGTGGCAGTAAATACATTTGTTGTTTTTATACCCACCATCAAAAAAGATGGGGGTATATTGATTTTGTCATTCCGTGTGTAACACATCGAAATATTGCTCTAAGACCCCATAAAGTATATATATTCTGGGACCTCGTAAGATTCTAAGACGATCTAGCCATGTCCGTCCGTCTGTCCGTCTGTCTGTTGTTGGCACGATAGCGTCCACAATTTTCCCAAAATATATTTTATTGATCAGAAATGTTTGGTATTGAAAATGGGCAAAATCGGTCAACGATTTCACATAGCCCCCATACAACTGTACCCCCCCGGAATATTGTATAAATAGCTTCAAATATTCACAAATTCGTTGTTTATGAAGCAAATACCACAAAATTTCGCATAGGTCAGTTTTTTCACGTTTGAAAAATATTTCTGCATTATGGCGGACATAGGACCATAATTGGCCCTACCCCCCATATAATGTCCCCTTTAGAAAATGACTAAATAGCTGATTACTGGCTTAAGTTCTAGTTCTTTCAAATGTTACCCTGATGTTCTCATTAATATCGATCGACAGTTTTAGTTCTAGAATTGTTCCAGTTTAGTTCAGTTCTAGTTCAGTTCTAGTTCAGTTCTAGTTCAGTTCTAGTTCAGTTCTAGTTCAGTTCTAGTTCAGTTCTAGTTCAGTTCTAGTTCAGTTCTAGTTCAGTTCTAGTTCAGTTCTAGTTCAGTTCTAGTTCAGTTCTAGTTCAGTTCTAGTTCAGTTCTAGTTCAGTTCTAGTTCAGTTCTAGTTCAGTTCTAGTTCAGTTCTAGTTCAGTTCTAGTTCAGTTCTAGTTCATAAATAGTAAATTTACATTCATAAAATTTGCTATTGAAAACTTTCATTTTTAGGGTTTTTTGTACAAAGTACTTAGAAATTTATCCTTTTAAAGGCAATTTTATATGAAAATGTTTTGTCCAAGTTCCATTATCATACAAAACTTCTAAGTGTTAACCCTTTTAAAAGCAAATTAACAAGTTTTTTTAATCTACTTATGTTGTAATAAACCAAAAATTATCGCCTGTCTTGTTGACTTTTTAAGGTAATGAACAAACACTTTGATGCTTTAAAGCACTAAGATTCCCATGGAAATTTAACATTTTATGGCATAAATTTGCAAATTTTATACAAATAAAAATTTATTAATGGTACAAAATCCCACAAACATCACAAAATAGATTGCCAACCCAAAAAAAGCAACAGCAGCAAAAATAAAAAAATACTCAAATTTGCTCATCATTTGAAATGTTATTTCATTAAAGAAAACATTTAATATTCATGTTTGTTTCCCCCTCGACAACTACTAGTACAAAGACTCTTTTAGTCAATACCTCTACTGTTGCTATAACTACTGCTATTTATTTCTAACCAAAAAGGTTAAAGTTCAAATCCCCCAAAAAATCAGCACTTGGAAAAACTCTCAAAAAAGTGGTAGAAAAACATTAGCAAAACGCTTCAGTACACAAAACCATTGTAATGTCAAGATGTTTAAATGCCACCAGGCATTATTTACAACAAACTTTTTAACAAAAAGCAACTACGACAAAAACATAATAAAAATCTAGGTAAAAGCCACTATCTATTGTTGCAGTTGCCGTTTTTGTGGTTTTTGTCTGTAAAGCTCTTTCTAAGTGCAAATCACATTATACAGGTGCAGTTTATATTGTTAATAGTTATTTAAAACTAAAAATTATTTAGAAAAAAAAAAAAAATAATGAAATGTAATATTGAAAAATTATTAAGTTTTTGTTGTGTGTGTGTCTTTTTTTTCAAAATTATTATAAAGCAAAATGTTCATTATTGCTAATATTGGCTAGATTTAGTGACAAAACAAGTTAAAGAGCTTAACTGGAAGTTAATCTAACAATTATTCAAAACATATGGTAAGTAAGTATCATTTAGCTCAGAGATCAGCAGAAAAAGAACATGGTGCGATAAAAAGGTTGTGATTCAACTTTTTTAAAAGCTTTAAAGATATTTAGGTAACAAATTTTGTAACATTATCCATTTTTATATTGCACCCTTCCCCTTTTAGTTATAATTTCATAGTTTTATTAACTAATAACATTAATTTTTTTTAAAGACAGCTAAACTAATAGACAATAGTTTTAGTTTAGTTGTCCATACAAAAGATTTGTTTTTTTTTTCTCCAAAGCTCTATGCAAAATAATTTTATTGCAGAGGCTGTAAAATGATGGTCTGCTTTAACGTTTTATTACTTTCAAAACTATTGGTTGTAAAAAAAATAATAATTTATGTTCTGAAGACAAATTTAGTATTTCTATTTAATAAATGCGGATCGGTGTTTATACCATGATAGAGATTCTGATATTCTAAGGAATTTTAAATTTGGAGATTTTGTTAAAATCTTAAACGTTTAGAATTCCTGAAAACTAGACCTGAACTAATGTTGAACTAGAACTGAACTAGAGCTGAACTTGAACTGAACTAGAACTGAACTAGAACTGAACTAGAACTGAACTAGAACTGAACTAGAACTGAACTAGAACTGAACTAGAACTGAACTAGAACTGAACTAGAACTGAACTAGAACTGAACTAGAACTGAACTAGAACTGAACTAGAACTGAACTAGAACTGAACTAGAACTGAACTAGAACTGAACTAGAATTGAACTTGAACTGAACAAGAACTGAACTAAAACTGATTTAGAACTGAACTAAAACATGACCAGTTAATGAGAAAAATAACAACTTTTTTATAGAAAACATTTTATAAAAAAACTGCCCTTAAAAAAACTTTTCTTCTGGTTTAAAAAAAAGTTGTCCTTAAGAACACCCTTTTTGGAAATCTTCCAGATAAATAACTTCTTTAAGGAACACATTTTCTATTAAGAATGCTTAAATTATACACCTTTTTATAGAGAACTGCTTGTTTTTGTATTTTTAGATATGGCACGACAATATGTTTTAACAGCTTTTAAAAAAACTAGTTTTTGCTTTTTCTCTGTCACAAATCATTATCACAGTTGATTGGACACTTCCTTATCAAAGATTTTATGTTTGATGTCAGTTAGCTCAACTATTTATTTTAAATATTAAATTTCTATAAATGTAAATTATTATCAATCTAAGAGTAACTATCTCCTCAACATAATTTTATTTATTCTGGTTATTTCTAATTTACTTGTCTTGTTATTAAATTGCTAACATGTATATTAAACTGTTGTTGTTGTCTTTTGCACTATATTAAAGATTTCGATCTGGAAAATAGTAAAAATTCTTTAAGATATTAAGTTATCAAAATAAGGCTGATGTTTAACAAGCATTTTATATCTTTTATTTTATTTTTAATGTGAATATAAAAAAAAAAACATGAAAAATATAACATTTTTCTATGATTAGTTAGATGCCAAGATCTATTTACTTGCAACAAGATGCACAGTTGTATGTTTATGTTTATGTAGGCAACTCACTGTGCTAAAAGATGCTAGATAAAGAAAACCTTAACAACAGGAGCAATAAAATCTGAGTTAAAAACTAAACAAAATCGAGGTGTTGTAAAATAAATTATTTGTAATTTAACAAAACTCTAGTATTTGCTACTCTTTTTACACTTAATTCTAAAGTCTGAAGTCTAGGAAAAGGCTTCTCTTTCTCTTATGGTATATTTAAGATAAATTGTTGGAATTTTTTCCAGTTTTGTTGCAAAGCAATTTATTTTTCTTTAGAACATCAGGCTTGACTTGACCAAGTAATCGATGATAGTATTGGTAAAAGTATTGATTAATTTCCTAAATAAAAACTGAATGTATTGCTACGCTTTTGTACGAGAAAAACAGAAAGAAACATTAAAATGTACATACATATGTGGAAAACCAGTTCAGTTAAGGGTTCTTATACCTGAAATTCTCGGATCAAATTTTTCCAAAAGTAGATGATTTCTATAGAAAATTTTATTTTAATGAAATTTTAAATGTTTTATTAATTGCTCTATAGAAAATATTTTCTAAACAGAAGTTTCTTTTAAAAACGTGTTCTATAGGAAGATAGTTTCCTTCTTAATAATATTTTCTGCAGTTTAGTTCTTCTTAAGAAATATTTTCTTTAAAATACTTCTTTTAGGAAGCTTTCTATAAAAAGTTCCTTCCTTAATAAATTCTACATAGAGCAGCTGTTTCTCAATAAAGTTTCTGTAGAAAAATTTCTTTCTTAAAAAGTTTTTAATAGAGCAGTTTAATTTTATGAATGTTTTTTCTTGAAAAATGTCTTCTAAAGAAAGTTTTCTAAAAAAAATCTCGTTTTCTCTAAAAAAATTTTTTAAATTAGTTATCTATAGAACAGCTGTGTCTCAAGAAAGTTTTCTGTAGAATAATTTCTTTCTTAGAATATTTTTAATAGAGCAGTTTTATTTTAAGAAAGTGTCCTATGGAAACATATTTTTTAAGAAATTTTTCTACTGAAAATTCTAGTAAAAAATGTATTCTTAACAGATTTTTCTAATATAAAATGAAGTTTTCTATAGAAAGTTTTTACATAAGTTCATATGAAGGGCTTATTGCAGTTTCTTCAATTAAAATCTATAGAATAGTTTTCTTAAGAATATTTTGTATAGAAAAGTTTCTTCCTAATAAAATTTTCTATTAAAAATTCTTCTTAAGAAAGATTTTTACAGAAAAGTTTTCTAGAAGAGGTTCTCGTAAGAAATTTTTCTGTAGAGCAAAAGCTTCCTGTAAAACAGGAACAGTATTTTTTTATGAGAGTTTTCTGTAGAACTGTTTCTTTTTTGTACAGAAAGGTTTTTTACAAAAAACATTTCCTACAGAAAAATTCTTCTTAAGAAAGATTTCTATAGAAATCTTCTAAAGAAATTTCAAGAAATGTACATTATGCAAATATTTTAAAGAAAATGTTATTGATTTGAATATTTTCCATGTGTGATGATTTGTTACTTAAGGTTTTATTTAGAAAAAACTTCTTGTTATTCTTCTTATAGATTAAGGGCCTTTCACACGATCACATTTTACGTACATAAAGTCTAAGGAATAAATAAAATAATTTTTATTTTTTGTGTTAACACGATTCTAATAAAACAATAAAAAAGTAAGATGGAAACAGCTGTTTCACTTTTTTATAATGCATCCTTTATCTAATGCGAATTGCTTGTTTTTCTAATTATTTCAAAATATATAGAGAGCAATACGACTAACCAATTTTCTATCCGTTTTTCCTCTCAATGTTCAATGATTTCATTACATATTGCGTTTACACAATCCTATCCTTACTTTTCAATACAACATTTTGACAGATCATATTACTTGTGTGCATGTGTAAAAGGGGCTTTATTAAGTTTTCTTTTTTTATCTCTCTTAAACTATTCTAAACTTGTGAACTTAAAATTACACTTAATATTTTGCTACCATAACTGGATAGTTAGCTGGCTGTCCTTTTGTGCGTTCCACTAAGCACCGAAGAAAAATACCGTAACAATTACTTTTAAAAATCACTTGGTTATTTTCTAAAGTAAAAACACACACATACAAACCACCGTTCAAACCCAGTAAGAACCTTTTATTCCAAACCTATTTGAGCCGTTTAAAGTTTGAAGAAAAACGGTTTTTTAACCTGCTTGTAATGTCACACTTTTTCACTTGAAACATTAAATGATGAAATTTTCTTTTGAACAAAATAATGCTGACAATTTTTTCTTTATTTTTTTCGTTTTATACCAAGTTTATCTTCATTATTATTTTGTCAAGTTACAGGTTGTAGCAACAAGATTGTTTTTGTTGTTTGCTAGTTGTTTTGAAAAGGAAGTATCCAATCTTGCACATCATCGTTTGTTGCACTATCATCATGATCTTCATTGCATTTTTAACTTCATAAAAGTTAACTGACTTTAATATTACCCAGCATTTTCTGAATTTTCTCGTTTACCTTTTTTCATTTTGTTGTGTATTTATTTTTTTCTGAACCTCAACTGCCGCTAGATCATTAGTTAAAATAACAGTGGTTGGTAGGAAATCTCAGGTAACTATTAGTTTTAATATAAAAATAACTGGAGGTTAATATGCTAGAATCTGGATGAAAACACTTCCCTTGTTGCAGCAACTAATAAGAGTTATTGTGGTTATTTTAAACACCTGAATAAATATACATACACAGAATTAAAGGAAATAAAATAAATATTCTTAATAATAAAAACCCAAGAAATTTCTAAAAATATTTGTCTTAGTTTTAAAATGTTTTGAAATATGTTTAATCATCAAGTTTAAGTATATTAACCTTTAAAAAATACGGCCAACTAAAACTGCTGAATACAATTTTACGCATTTTGCTTTTAAAAATAAACGACCTATATATTTTTCTAGACACTAAAATCAAAAAATGCAAGTTACAGTTAAATTTTTAAAAATTACAACATAAGCACTAATTTTTGCAAATATTTCCTATAAATACTTATTTCCAAGCCAAAACTAAACACTTTCGCTTCAGTCTTCAAATAAAACAGTTTGTTTTCAAAATCTTTCTAAACTAAACTCCGTCAACATGAAAGCCTTCCTTTGCCTTAACTTGATTGTTTTCTTCGCTGCTGCTATTGCAGCTACCACCAACACTGGTACCTCCTCCAGCAGTAATCTTAACACTCAAACCAAACTGGACTTGGAAACTGATACACCTCAATCTATTCAATCCCTTTTGAATACGGATTTCAATCGCTTCCGTAAATCTGCCGGTTATGGCGGTGGTGCTGCCAGTATCCCGGCTCCTCCTTGCCCCAAAAACTATTTGTTCAGTTGTCAACCTAATTTAGCTCCAGTACCTTGTGCTGCTCCTGCTACTTCTTATGGATCGGCTGGTGCCTACAGCGCTCCTGTACCTACTTACATGGCTCCTGTTGGTAACAGTTATGGTGTACCTCAAACCTATAGCGGATTGATGCCTCAAACTATGAATCAATGGTATTATTAAGAGTGAATGAAATTATTTATTTGTGATTAATTGAAGACGATGTCATGTTTTGTTGTAAATGATTTTAAATTAATTTAATAAATTTAATTTAAAATAAAAATTTTTAATATAGAAAAAAAGAAGTGCAGTGAAAAGTGTTAAATGATTTGGAAGAAATTTCACGATTGCCGCATAAGTTAATAATTCGATAGCTTCGCTTGTTGAATAAAAACTGCATTTACAAAGATTCTCTCAAACTTTACTGGCTAGAGTTCAATTCATTAAAATTATGCACATATCCCACGGAAAATTCTTTATTAATTTTTTTTGGGAAAATCATTTGATAAAGTTTCTTCATTCCTTTTTTTTTGGTGAATAAACTGATTCGTTTTTGACTTACTGAAACCTGTGTAAGTCATTAGTTTAATGCTGATATCGAGCTTTTGCTAATGTCTCATCATCTCTCACAAAGATCATGCCATCTGTTCATAGAAGTTTTACTACCAGAGCTCGTACAATCATAGAAGTCCATGTCGGACCAGAAACTTTTTCTTTTATATCTATTTTTTGAAAATAATCTCATCCATTGGAAGTATAAATGCGATATATGAAAAAGCAGGGACTGGTAAACTGGAGGAACAGCGATATAAGCACCTCTAGCACATAAACTGTTGTTGTTGTTTGATCTATAACTATTAACGATAGATCGGTATTCATGAAATGTGATTACGATATTACATGGAAACATGATTTTGATTATACTGGTACACAGGTAATCAATCCTAAATAAAGGAAAATTGCCGACCACAATCTGCTGTGCTTTGTATCAATCTCATCCAGCTGAAGAATAATTGCGATATACGAAAAAACAGGGCCTTGATCGTACTGGCAAATCAGTGGAACAGAATCTAGAGCTTTCAGTGATATAAACTGTTTTTTTAACAACAACTGATCTCTTGCTCATAATTTGTTGTTTTATTTGCTACAATTACATTGTTCCGGTTGTTTGATCTATAACTATTTACGACCTGGCGTAAAAGATAGATCGATATTCCTGCAATATGATTGCGATAGCACGTACAAACATGATCGTAATCTTACTGATAAAAAGGTAATCCTAAAATAAGCAAAATTGCCGACCACAATTAGAATATTTTTGTTAACGTCTTGGTGTTGCAACACTGATCTTCACTCATCTTAGAAGTAATAATGATCATAAATAAATATTATGGGATCTGTTTTATTAGTCTTTTGATCCATCATGCTTACAAGCTTGCTCTTGCAAAATATCCTATGTGCTGATCATTTTTACTGGCAGTTTTATACTTTATACGGTGGCCTCATGTATGGGACAGTACTTAAAGCCATTGTCCAACTTACTGTTGTT
Organism: Lucilia cuprina; assembly: GCF_022045245.1. Lineage (NCBI taxonomy): Eukaryota > Metazoa > Arthropoda > Insecta > Diptera > Calliphoridae > Lucilia > Lucilia cuprina. Next base: position 40,479,255 of record NC_060952.1, read on the forward strand.
TTATCGGGAAAGTACTCAGTATGATCAGTCGGTCTGTAATTCTGCATGTTTATGGCCTTAATCATTTTTTAGTTAGTTTGAAAGGACGTGAATATACACCAAATCAAAAGAATTGCTTTTAAGCCTCTACCATGCCTGTTGTGCGCAAATCCATAAACTTCACTAAGCTAAAACACTGTTATATAATTAGTTTTTTTTTTTTGGCACTTTATACTTCTTTAGTAAGAGAGAAAAACATGTTGAATTTTACATATTTTTAAAAAATTTTAAACGACTAATTTGAGATTAAAGCTAGATGCTCATTTCAAGAAAAATGTATTATTATCGCAGCCTCAAAATATGAACACTAGGGTTGTTATGTCCATATGCTTTTGTACTTTAATCATTTATAAAGTTTCCCAGTAAAAATTTACATTGAAAAGTATTGAGTTAAAATGCTAATATGTTTGTAATACAAAATATTGGTCCAATACCCACCTTAAAGTATAACGATCGATTCAGAATCATTTTTTGAGTCGATTAAGACATGTCCGTCTGTCCGGCTGAGTGGCTGTCCATATAAACCTTGTGCGCAAGATACAGGCCGCAATTATTTAAAATACATCCTTTATTTAAAAATACATCCTTTTCCCAAATTTACCGAGGATCGACCAATATTTAACCCCCATTTAGAAAATTTTGTTTTTTTTATCAATAAATTGCTTAAATACTTTGGAATTGAGGTAAAATTCAACATAAAAGTTCCTTTATGAAAAATAAAAATCATGGTGTAGGGTATAATATGTTGGCCATGCCCGACTATACTTTCCTACTTGTTAATAATAAAAAAAAAGTCAGTGAGAATACAAACCAGGGACTTCGGTTTGTTAGTTAAGTGTTCTACTCACTGCACCACTGCTTAGCTATATTATTGCGCGTCAAATAATGGTTTTCAGATACAAAGTAATGTTGTTTTCTATTTTATAAAACATAATTCTTAACACGCAATTGAATAAAATGTGCAAACAAAATGACAAAGCCAAAAATAAAGTACTTCCATTTTATATTCAAAGAAAGTTATTACTCGAGTACTTCAAAGTAATGCATACGGTAAGGAAATACATACTCATTGAAAAGTTAAGCGTTATGGAAGTACAACCCATTACCAGGTTTTTGTTGGGTTTATTAAAATCATTTGCATGATTTATGTTCATTTGTTTAAATAAAATCAAAATTTTCGACAAAAATCTAATTATAGCAACAAAATGTAACATCACTAAAATGCGTTTTAATGTTGATTATATGAAAATGCAAAAATATATAAAAAAAATAAGTTTTTTTTTTAATTCCACATGTACATAATATGTAAGTATGTTGAGCTGTTGCAGCATTATTACATCAATAAACCAGGTGCTATAGCCGTTATGTTTGCTAAAAAGCTCTTGTTTGGTTTAGTTTTTTTACGACAAAAAAGAAAAAAAACTATTGCAACATTTCCCCTCTCTTTTGTTAAATATTCTTTTCACAAAGTATTAGAATATTTTAGAGGAGAATAAAAAAGAACACAGAAAATATAGCAGACATACAAAAAAATCTTTACACAGAGTATGAATTGAATGGAATAGAATTGAATTGGGTTGGGTTGGCTGTTGCACACTTTTGAACTGGTAGTAGGAAAACTAAATTTTACTACAACGACTATAGATTTATGATCCGTTATGTTTATTATGGTTTACTATTTTTTCCTACTTTTTTCAAAATCTGTTTTTTTTTTACAAAACTAAGCTGGTTCTTGAACATAAACTCTAAAATATTAGAGAGGCTGCTGGGGCTAAGTTTATGGCTTTGTCTGTATATCAGTTTGTATTTCTCTTTAATCTTATTACATTTAAGTATTTTCCATTGCATATTTTGTTTAATGCAAGTAACTAACTAACTGACTATCTAGTATGCTGATTATTATGTTTGTATATCTGTTTTGCTTTGGCTTCTTTACAATCTTTACTTATATTTCTTTTGAACTTTCTTCTAGACTTTTTCATCTCTATTTAAAAAACTAGACACTTTAACTAGTTGCTACATAACGTTTGAGGCAGAGTTAATGTTTTGAGCAGCCAAAGTCAGAGTTATGCATTTAAGTAGCGCCTGATTGAGTTTAAAGATTTATATGTACATCGAAAAAAAATACTACTGCTGTTGTAATATGAGTAAAAGAAAAGGAAAGAAAGTAAAAAATGTTACTGAATCCCATTATTTTTTTTTCTAGATCATCATTATGATTATATGGTTTTGCCTGTGATGAGTTTAAGTTTAATGATTTTTGCATTCTGATGCAATATCTGGCATATCTTTTTACTTTTTGTTACATGTTGTATTTTTTATTTCTCATCTTTTGTTAAGTGATTGCGTTTATTATGAATTATTACCTGCTTAGAAATATATTTTCAAATTGTTATTTCTTATATTTTAGTAAGGAGTGGGATAAGTGAATTTTTTATAAATTTAACAGAAATAAAGATAAAATTCACAAAAAAGTTAGTTGAAAATATCTTAGGTCGGGATCAGCATGTAGAGTAATTGAGGATTTGTAAACTAGGACTTTTTTGACGTTTTAGTTTTTTAAACTGGAACTTTTAGAATATTTTTATAATTAAACATTAACCCCCTTATTCATAAACAGCACTTTATTTTATAAAAAGTTTATAAAACAAAATTTCCATACGAAATTTGATTTATAAATCGTTTATAAAATAAAAATTTGTTAATGAATATGGGAGTAAAAATTTATAATAAAATTTAATCTTGTTCTCTTTAAGCTTTAGTTTAATAACCACTGATCTCAGTCCTTATCCTTACAATATATATTTTGTACTTTTTTACACAACTTGCATACTTTTACATACAATGTACGAGTGGAGTACGAGAATATGTATTTATATGTTGCTGCAGTTGTTGATTACTATTATAAAGTGTTAGATGTGATATTAGTTTTTGTGAACAGCAGAAAAGAAAATCTATAAATTTTTATAACAATAGCAAAATAAATTGCGAATCTTTGAGAGTGTATATTACCTGTAATTAAATAATATTATCTTTTGACACCTTTATAAGGCAATTCGTAAAAAATACATGCAAGCAACAACAATTACTTGAGAAAATGCAATGAATAGAAAATCTTAATATGGACTTTTACGGTTATTCAATATACCACTTCTTAGAATATGTTTAAATGTCTATAAGTTTTAGCCTAAGATGTCAAGATGTTGATGAGAATTATTTTTTCATATAATTCAATTACTGGTTGTGTGGTTTGTTTATAAACAACTTAGCATTTTTTTTTTTTTTTTTTTTTGCCACAAAACATGTTTTTGAGGTATCAATCACGATTAAGTAGACATAATTAACACTTTTTGAAAAGAAAAACTGTTTATTTTAATCTATTGATTTTTATGACAAATTACTTAAGGAGGAAGAAAAATCTAAGTTATGTTGATTTTATGTTTTAAAAGAAAACTGTTAAATAATTGTGAACATAATTGTATTAGTTCTAATATATAAGAAATTCGTTCACACCAAGAACGCAGTAGCAAATTTATTTCCTTTAATATTTATTTTATTGCTGAGAAATTCACTATTTTTATTTTATTAAAAAATTCTAAAACATCATCACGTTTGATCTATTTTTTTTAACATGTTTTTAAAATTATTAATAAAACCGCTAAAATGTTAGATCAAAAATTTTATTGCATCATGTTCGTTTCTTAAGTCTTTCGTTTTTCTCATCTCTCAAGTAGTTTAAATGTGTTTTAAGAGAAAAATTTTGCAATTTTGTTTAGTTAAGAAGTTATATTAGATAAACCACAACAACTGTTGTAGTTACCAACAAGATTGATTAACCATTTAAATGTTCTTCACCGCAAAAACATGTTAGACAAATGACCTTTTGTTAAAGTTTAAGGAAAGTATGCCATTATGCGGTAGTTAGTTATTTATTTTTTTCTCGGACTAGAGTTTGTGGACATTTGATTTAAAACTTTTTACATCGAAAGTGATGGGGAATACTTCTGGAGGAAGTTTATTCTACATACGAACAGTGCGGCTTAAGGATGAATTTTCCCTGAGTGTGTTCTTAAAGGCTGTCGTGTTTCCCTAATTTCATAGTATTATTACGAAAATAGATTGTGGGAGGGAAGATAGAGGGAGCAGAGTTTGTGGATATTTGATTTAAAACTTTTGACATTGAAAGTGGCGGGGAATACTTCTGGAGGAAGTTTGTTTTACATATGAACAGTACGGCTGAAGAATGAAATTTTCCCTTAGTTTGTTCTTGAAGGCTGTCGTGTGCTAAGTTAAAATATATGGGTATGGGGAACGAGTTCCCTAATTTCAGAGGAACACATTCCCTTACATTATTGATAGAACAGAGAAATACACCCCACAAGCTGGATAAACTACAATCACCGATAATTACCTTCGTTCTCTCTTGTACTCGGTCGAGAAGCTTCAAAATAGACTTCAACTCCCATACATGGGAGTTGTATTAGTAAGTAAGTTAGTTAGTAAGTTAGTTAGTTAGTTAGTTAGTTAGTTAGTTATTTAGTTAGTTAGTTAGTTAGTTAGTTAGTTAGTTAGTTAGTTAGTTAGTTAGTTAGTTAGTAAGTTAGTTAGTTAGTTAGTTAGTTAGTTAGTTAGTTAGTTAGTTAGTTAGTGAGTGAGTTAGTTAGTTACTTGATTGGTTGGTTGGTTAGTCCTAACTAAAGAAGTCGGTTATATTTCATATCCCTCTCAGTTGTAGACATGTACAGATGGACATGGCATATAGAGACAGAAATTTAATAACATTGATAGAGATAATGGTAGAATATAGAATATTACCAATCTTCTTCCACCTTAGAACTTTGTGTTTATGCTACGAAATCTGGCAACTTTCCAACACTCACTCCTAAAATACAATATAAATTGCAACTTAACTAAATTTAACAATTGGGTTAAAAAGAGACAAAACGAAAAACTCCAACTGGGTGAAAAGAAATAAATGTTCTGGTGGCACATGAATATAATATCCAAACAAGAAGAACTACAAATAAATATTACAAAACGGAAAGAACAACCGTTTATTTCTTTTGTTGGTTTGTTATTTTTTCATCTTTCAAAATGCATGAAGGGCAATCATGCTTTAACATGTCTTTAAACATAAGAAAGAAAAAAACATCCTGATGCCACAAAAATTATCAGCCAAGCAGAAAATGAGCAAAAAGCAAATAAGATTGTGTTCGAGCTGTAAAGCAACTGAAACAAGAAAAAGTTATACAAGTAGCCAAACACTACATTTAACTCTTGTTTTACCCTATACGACAACAATGAGGAAGATATCATACGTTTGTGCAGATATTTGGAACATTCAAAATAATATTGTTCGGAAATACACATTCTCTGAATTTTCTTTTAGTCAAAGTTAAGCTTGTAATAAAAGTTCAAATCTCTATACTAATAATAACTGGGAAAAATTTGATATATGTTATATTTTGCTCCATAGAAATCGGCAGATAATTCACATAGTCCTTTGATATAGTCATAGCATATGTAGTGCAACATATAGCCTAACTTAAGCAACATTACTTTCTTACTTTTTTGTTTACTTTTGTAATTTCACAGACAGACAAAGTCTGGTTATTTATTTATATTTTTTTTTAACATTTTGTAATTTTTTTTCCTTTCCATGGCTTTAAAATGTAAGTTTAGGAAAACTGTGAATAACTGTTTAAGTTAAAGTTAAACAAGTGCTTTAGTTTAGCACGGCCACTAATAATTTATTTCTCGTTTAAGTGGCTTAGACGAACGACGATTTTAGTTGCTAGACAAAAGCCAGTTCGTTCTTTTTTTTTGTTAATTTTTTTTGTGAAATTTCAGTACACCTGATCTGTTTGTCGTGTCATAGTTGTTGTTGCTGTTACTTGTTTATTTCTTGCATTAGCGGTTGTTTGATTGCGGTTTGTGGTAAAAGCCATTTAAAGTCTACAGGGAATTTTGAAAATGACAGCTAGTTTAAGAATTTTCTCCTTTTGTTCATTCTATTTGAATTGCTTAAGAATTTCACTATAAATTATGATTTTAATTTTCGAATGCTTATTGTGTTGTTAAAGATACTTCTTTATTGGGATTTAAGTGGGTGTATTTTTCTGTTTTTTTTCGCGTTCATCTTCAAAAATTGTAATTATTTGTGTTGTCGTTTTATGTTTGTATATTTCATTTCAAATTTAACCTACTTGTTTAAATGGTAATGGTGAACGTTTGTTTGTTCGTTCGGTCATTGGTGGCAAAATGTTTAAATATAAATTATCTTTAATGTTTAATTTGGTAAATTGTTTGAACTTCTTGTCATAAGTTTTAAGGCAAATTGGTTAAACGTTGTTTATGTAGCCAATTAAATTTTATTTAAGCGTTAGTTAAATCATTGTTTGTCACTTAATTTAGAGGGGATTGAAGTTTTTTATAATTTAGCTTAAGCGACAATCATAACTTTTTGTTAAAATAACCTAAATTGTTAAAGGTTAACATCTATTCATGCAAAACATGGCAATGACTTGCATTTACTAAACAACTTAGTTTATAATGACTACATATCATGTGCATTGTTAAGAAGGATCCAAATAATAATATTATAATATATTATATAAGTACTTACCTTTTAGCCCAGACATATTGTTTTTGAATTTTGTTTTTAACGCCCAAAAAAAAATGTTTTCTTTTTTTTTAAACAAATAATAATTTATTAGCAAGCACTTATCTCACTGCCTATTTGTAAGCGAGAATGGTAAGTACTTGCGTCCAATGTCAATCCCGTGTAAAAAATGTAAGTTAAAAAAGATTAAAAAATCATTAGAACTATTAGAATTAAAATAACTAAATAAAATTTTAATAAAAAATCTTTGCAACTAATTATGGCAAATCCAATCTTTAAATTGTAAACAAAATTCAAAATATTATGGAAAGTTTATAACAGCTTGTTACTTTCTAAATACAATTATTACACAATACTCATTTTTAACAAATTTCCGCAGAAAAAAATGCACTTTTTATATTAGAATCTAAAGCAGAAAAAGGTTTTATTCAGATACGGAAAAATCAGTTCTATAGTGACATTTTTAGCAAATTTTTAAAATAAAATGTAAAGCAATAGAGCAGTCTATAGACCACGGAATATACACATAGATAAACCAGTCCATAGACTAGTCTATAATGTATTCCACAGACTATTCTAAACTAAACTATTCTGAAGACTAGTCTGTAGACTTATCCATATATAGTTACGGAACTAAACAGTAGACTATTCAATATAATTGTCCATTGATTAGTCAGAAGACCAGTCTATATACTAGATTATGGAATAATACATGGATTAGTCTATCGACTAGTCCATTAAACAGCTAATAGAACAGATAATCCTCAATTGGTTAGTAAAAAGACAAAATTAGTCAATATATAGAATGCTAGTCAAAAGTGTGGAAAATAGAAGGACCACAGGAATATACTCAACATTTACTAATATATGAATAGTCTGATCAATATACCAGTTGGTAGAGTTGACTATACGAAAAACTAGGCAATAGATTGTTCAATAAACTAATCAATAGACTAGTTGCGAAGCTAGTCAACAGACATTCACAATAGTCTATTTAATAGATTAGTCAATAAGGTTATAAATTGTCTGATCAAACGAGTATTTGGTAGACTAGTCAATAGTCTGTTCAATAGACTAGTGAATAGGCTAGTCAACATAATATATAATAGACTAGTCAATAACCTTATAAAAAGGCCGATCAAAAAACTCTATTCAATGGACTTATTAATAAACTAATCAATAGCATATCTAGACTAGAAGATTAATTAGTAAACTTCTAAACAGAATAGTCAATGGACAAGTAAATAGACTAGGTATAATTAATATACTAGTCAATATACTAGTAACTATACTAATCAATAGAATAGTACATGTTGTAGTCAATAGACAGGATAATAGAATTGTCCTTAGGCTAATCAATTGAGAAATGAAATTATCAGTTTTCCATGCCTGACCTAGTATCTTATAGTATTTTACATAGATACATTTGTTTGTTTTTGTACATACTACATACATAAATATTTAGCTGTTTTAATACGTTTGCATAATAAACTTTACCTTTAAAATTCATTGCCAAATTGTAATTCTGTATTTTGTTTTTTTTTTTTCTAAACACAGTTTTGACCTTATATGGTAATTTCATACAGTTTCATTGCTTTAGAATTGTTTTAGATTTTCTTTCTTTATTTTCCATAGTTTTGTTTTTTTTTTGTCATTTGAACAATTCTTTTCAACCGTTTTGTATATTGGCCTGGTTCATTTGTTTGGCTGGCAAAACAATAGAAATGCTAAAATGTTAAGCTTGCTACCAACAGCGGCAAGTAACTGTTTGTTTTTTTTTTTTTTTTTGCTTGTGTGTCTATTGAAGTGTTGTCATATATGGCAATATGCAATTTTCATAAATGTGCTAATATTATGGGCATATTTTACAATGTTTAGTTTTTTGTGGCTGTGTGAGTGTTTCTTTTTTTTCAGCAATTTTATTTAAATTTTCTTATTTTGTTTAGCTGGTTGTTTTGTTGTTTTAAAACAAAAGAATATTAATTTTTATATATTTTTAATGTTTTGTTAAATTTTGTGTTCTAGTTAATCGGTTAAGATCATGGGTTTCAATTGCACTAAATTTTTTTGGTTCTCAACGTTTTTTTATATTATTATTAGGACAATTTAGTTTAATTTTATGGTTTTGTTTAAACGTTAAATATTATCGCAATTTTATAGATTTTCAAATATTTTTATTTTAGAAAATTGTGTAAATAATAAGCAGAAATGTTTACAAAAAGGAACAAATATGGGAGTGTTATTTATTAATAAAAATGATATGATTTCGTTGTACATATTTATTTTTTAATATAGTTTATTTTTATGTATTTTTTATTTAATAAATATTTCAATTTATAGTAATTTTTTATAATTTTTATTTAATTTTGTTTTTTATTTTTCCTTTTATTTTTAGTTTTAAGTCAACATGTCTTCCAGCCGCACCACAAAAATCTTCTCATACACCTGCCATCAACGTATAACATATTTATCAGCTTTATATTTAGTTTTTGTTTTGCTATTAAAATGTCACAAAGTTGCTGGTGTTTTAGGCAAATCACAGATGTGTGAAGTGGAAACGGGACAAACAAATATAATATTGGATATAGAGGAGAGTAGAGGTGATTGTAAGTATTGACAAATATATATCTAATTAAAAAACAATTTTTAAATATTAATAAAATTAAAAAAAAAATTAAATTACCTAGCAAAAACTCGGCAAAAGCTTGTACTTATATAATTACTTACTTTTCAATAACTCCTATTTACTATCTGCCTTACTTCGGAATTTTTAAGATATAAATCCTATATACATATATAGAATAGAAATGTTGTATTTTTATTCAACTGCGATGTTTGGTTAAACTCTCGATTGCCACCTTAATTTTATAAATCCTAAGTCTAACGTTGAAAAATTTCTTGATTTCACAATCATCTTAAACATTACACCCATTTTTATAGTTTTTTTCTTTTATACCTATTATTTATCTATTTTTTTACAACATAAAATAAATTCTTACACTTGTTAGTGATGGTGCTGTGCTGTGCTGTGCTGCACTGCTGTTCTTCATACAAGTGAAAATTAATTACATTTTTAATTAAAGCAAATGGTAGTAAAAAAATGTACTATAAACAAGGTTGATCTTATCTAAAATCATGTTAGTTAGATTTATATAAAAAATTGTTGAACAAATTTCAAATTACAATTTGTGTTTAAACATAAAATTAAATGTCGTTTTGATTAACTGTGATTAATCAGTTTCTAGATAATTTTTTCTAATAAAAAAGGAAGCTTAGAAAAATTTAAGTTAAAAAGGAAAGTTTGTAATTAAATCATTAAGGCAGCTCATGTGAATATTTAAAAGAATCGTAAATTGTATTTTTAAATTTTTCAAGTTTTAAGGCCATGTTCTATGGCAGCATGATAACTGTTCAAAGTTTGTCCACTTTGTATTTTCCTTAAACATTAATTGCCAAAATTAGTAAACCTTTAATAAATTGTTATGAATAAAGCTCTAAAACATTATTTTAAGGGCCTTATTCATAACAATTTATCAAAGGTTTATAAACCACTCAAGCATAAGACAGTAAAAGTTTTAGAAGAAAAAAAATCCAAAAAGCATTTTCAATACAATTTCCTCTTGAACCTTTTTTATTGTTCCAAAAACGATTACAACATCAATATCAAATGTTATTTTAAAAACAACACATGCCATTTCAAGTAGCCCCCCAGTAATTTAACATGTTATTCTTTTGAATTATTTACAACAATTTTTTAAAATAATAAATACTAAACAAAAGGAAAATATAGAATAAAATAAAACTAAACTAAACATCCCATACGTAATAAATATACAGAATAAATACCGAAAGAAACAGCCCAAACAAACCAAAAAGACAAGAGGCACATGTCTGATGTGTTTTGGAAGTAAAAGTAATAAACATTTAGAGAGGAAGAACTTTTTGTTTGTATTCTTTAAAGGATAGAGAATAAATAGCATACAAATATGAAAAATGCATTTAACAATTGCAGAAAAAGAAATTCAAAATTTATGCCACAGGCTACAAACTTGTATTAAGAACAAATTTATATTTTCTACTCAAAAACACACACATGTGAGTGTATTTGTGTCTTTTTTAAAAACTGAAATTCTAACTGTTTATGCTTTAAACCTTTAACAAATAAGTTTTATTAAAGCTTTTTTATTCTGTTTTCTTTAGCATCATTTGAAATGCTGTTTTTTCGGGGGGTATTATAAATATGTATTTAAGTTATAGACATGTAAAGATTTACAGTTTTTTTAGTAAAACGAGGGCTGAATAGAAAATTTTCAAGATCAAATATTTTATCAAGAGCGAATAAAGTTCATACCAAAAACACTTTTATACTATAAATAAGCCTCCTACATATGATCAGGGCAAGGTTTTCTATGCAAATGCATGTTTGTAGTCAGTAACTCAAAATAACTTTTAACTAATTTTCATAACGAATCAAATAATTTTTTACAAAATGGCATCGAATTGTTTTTGCATATTTTTGCATATTTTGTTATAAATGCATATATTTCTAAGATTTTTATAGAATATTTTGCATATGCTTTTTCATAAAGCAGTCCTTAAAAATGTGTACATTTGTTGTCAAAAACCTAAGATCTGAATATCCAGCATATGGTGCTTTGTACACAGACCTGTTCGAAGAGAGATTTATCTAACCCATTAGGTATAGGATATATCCATCCTTAAACCAACATTCCCTCCCCGCGATTTTGGGTATTCAACCACAGCCACTACGTGGATCCCGAAGGAACCTTAATCAACTGACCAGCTAGGACATAGTACTGCTGGCAACTGACCACCCGTAGTGCCAGATTATATGGTACTGTGTTTAGACCTGATGCCAAATCATTCCGAGGGGAAGCCAAGGATACACTTGACATTACCAGTTTATAGTCCCGGCAGACTAGAGGTATTGGTAGCACCTCTTTACCCGGGGATTGCTATACACCATGATGGAGATTTCATCATGGAAACATGCCCCCGGGGGGAGTTTATTAAGACAATCTTGTTTGAAAAATTCAGCGATCTTCACCGACATCAATTCATGGCTTTTTTTGGTGATGGATAATTTTTATCTATACTCAACTCCTCATTTAAAGATTATACTGCTCTTATTTGAAATGTAATTCCTAGAGACAATCCTTAGCATTTTTTGATATTCATTTTCTGATCGGTTCTAATATCAGTTGTTTATAAAAGAATTTGGTTTGGCATTCAATAGAATTTATCTGTTTGAAAAATTCACCGATATTCGTCGACATCAATTCATGGCATTGCCTAACGATGTACAATGTTTAACTATATTCAACTCCTTTTTGAAGATTGTGCTCTAATTTTAAATGTAGTGCTTAGATCTGATCGGTTCTTATACTTAGTTCATTCTCTTCTTCGTTAATGACTTGTTAATAAAGAAGGATAAAATGTTTTTGCTGTTCTGTCCTCTTGGTCAGACAAACAGAACTGTGTATTGACTGTTGTAGTCTTCTCATGAGGGTTAATACAATCCGCCGTATATTGCTAGTGGATGTAAAGAAATCTCTTTCAAGATTTCAAATCAACTCTCGTTGGGTGGTGAAGTTTCCTTCTTGTTAAGGGATCAAGATAAGAATCTAAGTTATGTTTCAGAAAATAAGGACAATGAAACTTCACTTTCATTCTCATTTCCATGCTTGCAGCGATATTAGATCCAAATATCTTTGGAGATATGTTATTCAATTTACATAACTGAATTTAAGGAATTGATCATTGGCCATAAGACCTATAATATGTTTTCCTCCCAACATTTTCCAATCAAATGACAGCAAAATATAATCTCTAAGGAGCACAAAACAAGATCAGTAAAATTATTGAAAGTCTGTGCAAGAGAGTTAATAAACGATAATTCTCTGCAATTTATTTTAAGAGAGGGAGAGAGAAGCATAGGTATTGTGTATTTTACAATATCAAAGCAAACAGTGGAACCAAAATTATCGTATAAAGATTACATTGTTAAGGAAACGTTTCCAATCAAAAAGCCTAAAAAACTTCGAAAAATTTTCTATAAATTTGTTTTGTTTTTGAAAACCATCCTCGTATACTAAATATCAAATTGCTTAAAAATAAAACTAAATAAGCAGTTTACTGTACTTTACTACTATTGTCATTTCCTATAACGTTTTTTTTTGTAATTTTTTTTCTTTTATTTAAAATTATACTAAAAATTTGTTTAGACATGCGTTTTTGTTAAATAACTTTGTTGGCAACATTTTAAATTGATTTTTAAGAAACAATTTTTTTTCTGTTTTCTTGCAAAAATAAATCTTAAAAAAACTATTGTTTTCTTTGTGAAAAAAATATATAGACAAAAAAAGGCCTTAAAGAAAAATTTACTTTTTTTAATTCAAATTACCATACACAACATATATTGTATTATTCTTGTTGCATGCAACAATATCTTGTTGTTTATTTAGAAAAATACTGACTACAAATAATTGTAAGGTTTCACGTGCTTCTTTTCAACTTTAGCTGTGGCATGTAACTCAAACAATCAAAACATAGTTAAATAATAATTTTTCTTTCTTGCAAAAATTTTAGGAAAAAGAAGAAGAAATATAAAAAATAAAATACCGCAGGATATAAAATAAAAAAAGAAAAAGAAGAATTTTTACATGTACTATAGATCTGGAATGAATAAAAGACATTGCATTTGTTGTCTTTAAAGACACCAAAGTGCTGGAATTGCAGCATCTCAGCAGCAAAAATAACACACCCTAAAAACCACACATAGTAAATGGCTTAAATGCAATAATATACATATATACATACATACAAACTATTAAGACACAAGTCTGTTTATAGAAGAGAATAATTACCCGGTAGTTCGAAATACCCGTTACAAATGGCTCTGCATTATGCCACTTTTGATGTTGCTAAATAAGCTGATTTTCTGCACTCTAAAATGTCTCGGAATATTTAAGTAATAATTGATTACTATTTAGATTACCAGAAGACACTAAAGTGGCTATTGACTTCTTCTTTGCTTTATAAACATTGTACAAAATTCATATATTTGAAAAAGACCATTTGTGTAAACTGCTGTATAAAAGGATTCCAAACGCCACTGGTAAAACTTTAAGGAACTTTAACAAATTACAATTAGAACGACAAGCGACAAGACTTCAAAATGCAAATATTCATTTTGAAGCTTCGAAATAATAAATGATTAAAAATCTTAATTTTATAGATTTTTACTTCTTAAAGTAATAAAATGTTATTGCTTTTAATGATTCAAGCTGCAGTTTTGTCGCTTTTACGCTTTAATTATAATTAGTAATAAAAAATGTTTCTAGCTTATAACTTGCTATACATTCATACTCGTTTACGTTACATTCACATATTTATACAATGTGGTTAGTTTGTAGTTTTTTGTTTTTATTCCAACAGTTTGAAATGCTGCCTGGTAAATAAAAGCTATAATAATAGGGTTTTTCTTTTCCGTTTTTTTTTTTCTTACTTCTTCTTACTTTACCTAGAGTTAAATAAATTTAATACACGCATCATCTGCAAATGTTCATACTTTTATTTATTTCAGTGTGTATGTGTATATATAGTGTTTACCAAAGTTTTATGCATGTCTTAACATATTTAATACCTAAAGCTTCCTCTTCGTTGTCTTCCCTAAATGGCGTCACGTTTTTAGCTTCTTGTATCCCCCAATATCTGTTTATCACATTAGAGAAGGAGACCAACAACTACTAGAAGGATTGAAGGAAAAAAAAGACTGTTGCTTTATATTTGCAAAAAAAAAAAATATTTTAAGAGGGAAGGAATGTCTGAATTTTAATATGGAAACTAAAGAGCTTTTTGTTGCTTTCATTTTCAGTATAAGTTTTATAAGATCATAAAGTCTCTTATCCTACGAAAATCATTCAATTATTTATATGAAAATTTCTATGTAATAAAGTAACTGCAATGTAAAAAGCTTTATATAAGGTAGCTTTTTGAGAGACATATTAATGTTTTCTGTACTAACTTTCCGTGGAAAACTTTATATCATAACGTTCCTTGCTCCCTATATATCTATTTGTGGAAATGCTTTATATAATAAAGTACTTGCGAAGAAGCTTTATATAATAAAGCTCCTTGTAAAAAAAAAAACTTTTTATTGAAAAGTTTCATATTATATTCTTTTAAGATTTATTTTAAAGCATATTGTGTTAAAGTATAATAATGAAGCTTTTTGCAAAAAAGTTTTATAATAAAGCTTTTTGTGAAAATGTTAGAAGATAAAGTTTGAAATAAATACTAAACTTGATTGTAATAAACTTTACACAATTAAGTTTTATCAAAAAAAATCTTTACGTAACAAAGCTTTTGTGACAAATGTTTTTGTAAATACCCTTAGTATGTTACAGCTCTACGAGAAAAAGCTCTACATACATTTTTGTAAAATTATTTTATATAAAAAAGCGTTAAAAATGTTTTTTGTGAAAGAGCTTTATATAATAAAGTATTTCTTAAACAAGCTTTATATAACAAAGCTTTTTAAAAAAAGCTTTATATAATAAAGCTTTCTGTAGAAAACTTTACATAATAAATTGAAAAAGGCCAAATGGATTTATATAATAAAACTTTTTATGAAACATCTTTACATAATCAAGCTTTTCGTAAAAAAAAATAATATAATAAAGCTCTTTGTAAAGGCTTATATAGTAAAGCTTTTTGCTCAAGCTTATTTAATATAGCTTTTTGCAAAGGGCTCTATAGCTATGCTTTTTGATTAAGCTTATTTAATATAGTGTTTTGCAAAAGCTTTTATAATAAAAATCTTCACATAAGTAAGCTTTTTTGTAAAGTTAAAGCTTCATGTAAAGCTTTTTTGTAAAGCTTCTTGTGAATAATAAACCTTTTTTAAAACGTTTTTTACAAAGTTTTTATTAAAAATTGTTAACGTGTGTTGTTATAAGGAAAGCCTTTTTACTATACTTCAGTATTTTGCACAGAATTTTAGTAGGCAGACCTTCTTCTACTATTTCCAGCCTACTTGTATTTCTTCTCCATGTTTCTTAACCAAAAAACTTTCAGCTTTAATTTTTCTTTGTTTTTTCTTTTATTTTAACTAAAAGTCTTTGACTACAAATATTGTGGATCTAAAACAGATTTTTTTTTCTTATTTATTTCTATTCACCAACTCTTAAATACAATATTTAACTGATGCATCAATTTCGATATCAAAACTGAATTTAGAAAAAAAAATATACTAAACATGTTTAAGGCTGTATTCTTACAAATGAACATGAAGAAACAAGGCGTATTGCTGCGTATTTGTTCGTTTTCATTAAGAAAAAAATATAAGGATTTTTTCTCGTCGTTTTTCTTTCTACTGATTCATTTGATTCCAATCTATGATTAATGAAACAGTTCATGTTAAGTGTTTTTTGTTTTAACCAAAGCCATGTTAAGGTGACTTTATAAAAATGTGTGTGCTGAAATAAGAACAAGCCACCTTTAAGAATAGGAATGGGAGTTGATGAAGAAAAATTGAGGTTTTTCTTTATAGAGAATTTATTTATGTTGGTGGGTGTTGCTAAAAATTTGATTTAGGTATTAAAATAAGAGCATTATCTGGAGTTTTTTTTTTAATGAAGCTTGAAAGATTTAGATTAATTTTTTTTATGTTTAATAAATATTTAATAGTTTATATGTGAAAACAAAATTATAATTGAGATTAGGTAGACTTTAGCTTTATGAAACAAAAGACTTAAGACAAAAACTTGTTAGAGTGCCAGTGTAAAAATAAGGCTAAAATTAACTTAATTCATAATTTTATAATTTAGTTAAATTCTCTTAACATTAAATTTTTCTAAAATAAAGACAAAATTCCACTTTCTAACAATTATGAGAGTTTTCTGAAACGCCTCATAAAACTTTCCTAAATTCATTTTCATTTCTCTTCAATTAATTTAAATGTAACCTTCTCACGCAAATTACCAACGCCCGTTTGTATTCCTTTAATTTGTTAAGAAATCTTAATGAATTTAAATGTGACTCATCAGTTTATATCCGTTTATATTGAGATACATGGGGCAACATTTTTTGCTCTATGTTTGTTACTTTTATTTGTCTAGTAATGAAGTTAATTTGAAACTTTGAAAACTTTTAACTTAATTTTCAACAAACACGCTACTATTACCGCTCAAATAATACTAAGTACCATATACAATTTTCTCTGTACACACATTCATATCAAATGTATATTATTTTTATACAAACATTCAAAACTACTAGTTTATATTCGTATCTATCTAAATATCTATTCGACTGCCTACACTCATGTGTACTTTTTTAAAATATCTAAGAGTTCTTACATCTTCTTTACCCTAGTGTTTAAAGTTCTTAAGTCGTCGTACGTGCATGTATTTGTCAGTTAAAACTTTAAGTATTAATAATTTGTCTTAAGGCACAGGTAACGAAGAAAAAAAGCTCAGTTTTTTTTAACTTCATCTAACCCATCATCTTTGTGGATGTCTTCGTCATCAGCCTCATCACCATCATCAGTGCACACATCAGCAGCACCATCTCTATTATTATATTCTTCTATTACACTTTTACTATTTCAAATTGCTGTTGATGCTGCCGTTGGTGGTGCTGATTTTTTTACTTGCTGGTATTCTTTTTTTATAGTTTGTTATTAGACTTTCATTAAAATCATAAATTCAAGTCCAAATTTTAACTTGTTTAGAAAAAAATCTTATAAACATACTTCTTCTTTACAGTGAAAGAAATTATTTAAGATGTGAAATATAGATTAATTTAATAAAGCTTTTTGAAAAAAAACTCATATTTAAATAAAGTTTAGAATAAAGTTTGATTATATTATCTTTCTAATAAATAGTTTTATTATATAGAGCTTTTGCGAAAAAGTTTGTTATATGAAATTTTGGGAAAACTTTATTATGAAAACTTTAAAAAACGCTTATTTTAAAAGAAGCTTTAATGGAAAGTTTTATTATAAAAAAAGCTTTTGTGATAAGTATTATTATATAAAACTT
Source organism: Lucilia cuprina (assembly GCF_022045245.1). Taxonomy (NCBI): domain Eukaryota; kingdom Metazoa; phylum Arthropoda; class Insecta; order Diptera; family Calliphoridae; genus Lucilia; species Lucilia cuprina. Next base: position 40,496,982 of record NC_060952.1, read on the forward strand.
TTAAAGAAACTTTATTGTATAAAACTTTTGAAGAAACTTTATTGTATAAAACTTTTGAAGAAACTTTATTGTATAAAACTTTTGAAGAAACTTTATTATATAAAGCTCTTGAATAAAACTTTATTATATAAACATTATTATATATATGATATAAAGCTCTTAAATAAAGTTTAACTATATAATGATTTTGACGAAATCTTTATTATATAAAGCTTTATTATATAAAGCTTTTGAAAAAAGCATTATTTTATAAATCTTTTGAAGAAGCTTATTGCATAAAAGTTTATGCCGTAAAACTTTTGAGAAAAGCTTTATGAAATAAAGATTTTGAGGAAAGCTTTATGGAATAAAGCTTTCGAGGAAAGTTTATAATATTAGAGAAAAGGCTTTATTACATAAAGTCTTTAGATAAAACTGTTTATGTTAAAGTTTTTGGAAAAAAACGTTATTTTATAACAACAAGGGAAAAAATATAACTATATAAAGCTCTTTTGAAAAAAGATCTATTATACATAGATTTTTGTGAAAAGCTCTATTATGTATATAAAACTTTAAGAACAAGTCGCCATTATCTACAACTGAGAAATAATAGCTTTGCTTTTGAGTAAAAATATCATTTCAGTTCAGCTGCATATCTTAAAAACAACCTTTACATAAAGCTTTTAAAAGAGATGTTCTTAAAACAATGCTTTATTTGATTAATGTTATAAAAAAACGAATATGACAATTTTTCTCCATGTATTTTTGTTCCCTATATAATTTTCAAATTATTTTATAACGAATTTTTCCCTAAAGCTTTACAAAAAAAAAATCTTAAATTTAAAGCACATGCATGTACTTGTATTACGTGGTAATTTCACTGTAAACTATTATAAATGTTCAGAGTAATTTGAGATTTTTTTTCACTTACATTGTAATATTTAAGTTTAGTTTCGATTTTTTTTTTTTTGCTGTTGATTTTTCTACTTTAAAGTAAAGTTAAAATTTTTCCATAATCATAGACAAGTTTATGATGCTGCTATTGTTTGTGGGATATAGTTCGGGCTTGTGCAACATTGTTGTATAAATCAGACATGGGATATTGTTAATTTAGAATGGACATTTTGAAAATTATGGTTAAAGTTTGTTTTCTTTGCTCTTCAAGAGTTAAATAACAAAGGAATTGGCTAAATTTCCAGTAAGTTTCCTTCATAAAGCAAAAAATATAGAATAAATCCATAAGCCATAAAATAATCTAGAAACTAGTCTAATAAAAAGTCTCCAGCCTAGACTTAAAAAAGGCCGTAATTGAGACTATTAAATAGAGTTTAGAATATATATAGATATTATAAAATAGATCATAGTTGTAACTATATAGTAGACTATAATCAAGATTATAGAATGGACTACTGTCTAGTCCATACTATTTAACAGACTAAAGAAAATTCTATGAAATGTATTACTCATAGTCCTAACTATAGCAAAAGTCTATTGGTCCTATTAAAGACAATTTATCAAAAGTTTGTAAGACAAATTTTCATAAAAATTTTGTTCTATAAACTTTAGATAAGTTGCTATGGATAAGGCAGTATTTTGTAAACAATACACTCTATGGCATACAGTCTGGAAAATTTATTGGTCTAAAGTTGAAACTAATCGTTTCTTAGTTTTGATGTTAAAAACCCCACTGCAATATTATGACAAAATTACTATTAAGTTGTACTGCTTATTTCTTCTTTACCTCAACAATTATATTACCAATTAGCTCTAGAAGAAGCATAACAAATATAATAATAAAATCGTAATTAAAAAAAAATATATAAAAATATATATTTTTATTTTTACTATGCCATAAAATAGTTTTATTATCCTTATTAACATTACTTTTTCAAATTCAACATAATTTAAATTTACCAAGAATTTTAAAATAATATAAAACATAATTTTGCTAATAACAAACGACATAATACAAATCAAATAACATCCGTATGTTTTCTACTAAGACCAACAATTTAATCCATTATTTATGACTTTAAAACATAAAGAAAAACAGAAAAAAATACCTACTGAACAATTTAAATCTTAATATACAGTAAAATCAAAGAAGCAAGATTTATAACTTTAAGGACTTTGGACACTAAAAAACTTCAAGTGGCATTCATAAACACCAATGTTTTACATTGATTTATTATTGCAACGGCAGCACAGCAAAAGTTGCAAAAACATAAAATCTTTAAAATATAAAAACAAGTGTTAAAAGAAAATCTGGCAAAAAAAAGTTCGAAAAAAAACTAAACTAAAGAAGATTACCAACCGATGGGCCATAAAAATGAGTAGTAGTAATCAAGAAAGTTGACTTGTCTGGTTCGTATGTTTTCTTTTTTCACATGATCATGATGATCAGGATGCCAGTCAGTAGCTAAATACAACAACGATTGTATAACAAAAATGTTTAAGCTATACAATAAACCTAAATAATATAAACGAAAAGAAATCAGAAAAGACCTTTTATGACGACACTGAACTTCCTTTTTTTTCTGTTTAAGTATTATATAAATTTTTTTTTTGGTATAATCGAGTTTGTATTCAAGGTTTTTAACACCTTAATTGTGTTGCATACATTTTTATCTTATTTTTATTTTTCAAAAGGTTTTTACTTTTATTTTTTTATTTTTATTGTAAATTTTTATAGAGGAATTGGCTTAACATGAAAAAAATAAATCAGAAAAAACACAAAAACTTAAGATTTACAACATTATTTAGTTTGATGAGTTTTATTTTTAGTTTCATTATAAATCCCCGCAAATGTCTGGTATCTCACTCTTCATTAACTTTATTAAAGGGACTTATTGCCCCACAACAAAATTAACAAAAGGGTTTTATAAATATATTTTTATTTTTCTTTACTTTTTTCCATTCTTTTGCTGAAAATTATTAATGACTTTAATACACACATTATGTGTTACACTTAATTGTTTTTTAATGTTATTTGTATTTTTTTCTCAAAAGGATAAATATTTTTAGTTATTTATCAAGGTATGAGAGAAAAGCAGCTGTCATAATGATTTGAAAATATTTTATAATTAGAGGTTTTTAAAAGGTATAGTTTTTATGAAATTAACAACAACAAAAGTGTATTTGATTAATTATTAGTTTGTTTAAAAAACATTCAGAACCATGATCTGAATAAATTGCGGACAAAACAATAATATTTTTTAAGATTATAATTTAGATTGGGTGGACCATAGATTAGACATTAGCACAAGCTTTGTACTAATTTATGGTCTACGCTATAGAACGGTAGATTATAGACTAGAAGATAGCACTAACTATGGAATGTAAACGAGGCTATACACGTTAATATAAAACATATTTTAATCTATAGTCCAGACTATAAATTAAACAACACTATAGTCCTCGCTATAGACTACAGTATAGTCTATACTAAAGAACAAACTATAGTCCAGACTAAAAACTAATATAAATTATACTATAACATATACTATAGATTAGACTATAGTCCAGACTGAAGATTCGACTATAGTCAAGACTATAGATTAGATTATAGTCTATATTAGGCTATAGACTAGACCATAGTCCAATGGGAAATAATATGGTCCAAAATATACAGTACACAATAGTTCAGGTCGTACACTACACTATGGTCTTCAAAATAGACCAGACTATAGTCCAGACTATATTGTATATTAAAGTCCAAACTGTAGATTACACAATAGAACATAATATAGATTGGACTGTAGTACAAACCATAGACTACACCATAGCTCAGCCTTTGAACCACACAACACAATAGTCCTAACTATAGACTATAATATAGTCTAAACTATAGAATAAACTATAGTCCAGACTATAGACTAGACTATATTCCAAACGATAGTGTATTATAGAGTCCACAATATAGAATATAGTTCATATTATATACTACACCATAGTAAAGTAATTAAACTAGACTATAGTCTAGACTATATTAATTAAACTTAACAATAGACAATGGTCAAGACTATAGAATATACTGGCTATTCACTAAATTATAGATCAGATTATCGACTAAATAAAATTCCAGACTATAGACTAAACCCTAGACCCTAGTCCAGTTAGTCCAGACTATAGACCAGCCTATAGTCCAGACAATAGATAGACTATAGTCCAGACTATAGACTAGACTACAATCCAAATTAAAGACTAGACTATAGTCCATACTCTTTACCAAATTATTGTCCATGTTATATTTAAGTCTGGACTATGGACTATTATTGTCTGGACTATAGGCTGGTCTATAGTCTAGACTAACTGGACTATAGGCTGGTCTATAGTCTAGACTAACTGAGTATAGTCTATCGTCTGGAATTTAATTTAGTCGATAATCTAATCTATAATTTAGTGAATAGCCAGTATATTCTATAGTCTTGACTATTGTCCAGACTATTAACTAGACTTAACAATAGGTAATAATCAAAGCTATAGACTAGACTGGCTATTCACTAAATTGTAGACTAGATTATAGTCCACTCTACTAATTCGGTTATACGCTAGGTTATAGTTCAGATTATACTACAAAGCAAACTTTGAACTAGTCAAACTTCTCGACAATGGATAATAGTCCGTACTTTAGACAAGTTTATATGACAATAATATAGACAAGTCACAATTATTTCTTCCGATATTTGATATCCTTGTAGCAATTACAAATCAAAACCTTGTTTAAACAAACTAAATCGATTTAATATTCGCCAACAATTCCAATGTATTTTCATGACAAATACATACATATCCATAAACATACAATCATATGTACATGCGAATATTAAACCCTTTTTCTCCAATACTTACCTTACAAATCCAATTATAGTTCCAATAATGAAGTAATAAATTATTGTACTTAGAATGAAAAGGAAAGACAAAAATGCCATAGAAAATATAGAAAACATTACATTTTAGTGGCGGAGACAAGACAAACGATTTTATTAAAGGAAACATCGAAAATAGCAAAAAAACTATGTGCAACACAACATGATTGAGTAGGGAACACAAAACTATGGAATAACAACAGCTAAGAAAGTCAATAATAAATATAAAATTTTGTTTTGTAGACTTGCTCACTCGAGCATTATAATAAAAGTAATAAACGCTTGAGGGTCTAAGGCAATACTACACTTGTGTGTGTTCAACATTATTTAAAATTGAAGTACATCTAGTATTTACATATCTCTGTTGGATAAAATATGAACTAACAATCAGTTCAATTAAAAATTTATGTTGGAGTAACATGCGGTAACAACAAAACCGCAAAGGTAACAACACATGTATACCTAAATTGTAAAGATAACATATTTATACACATTCTCCCCACATGTGTTGCAGGACTACTTTTTTGTTGCTATGTAAATCATATAATATTCAACACTTCATCAGAAGTTTTTTTTTTCTCATTTCTTTTCAATTCATTTATATTGGTCAGTTTGTGTAACATAAAAATTTTCTGCGAAATTGTTGCTGCAAAAGAAAAAAAAACAATCTTAATGATGGTTTGATGTTGCAGCTGATGCTGCTGTTGCGTTCTTTATAATCATTATATTGATGATGTTGATGAAAATGTTGGTCTTTTACAGTTTCATCGTTGAATTATTTATTTGTAACATTAAACTAAAACCATACCGGAAATTAAAGCCACGATGGGTACTTACAACAAAACACATATACATACACAGGAGAAAGAATAATAATCATGTAATTGGATTACGACTTATACACATGAAAAAAAATATTGTAAAAGTTCTGAATTTAGTAGACCAAAAACAACACTATATGTATAAACGATTTAGAATTAGAGCAATCATCTTTACGATATGGCGAAGTTTTGAACGTTGTAAATGAATGTTATCAATTTATTTTTTCGAGTGTCTTATTTTTGATCTTGTATACAGAATTTTATGGACTAAAGTTTAAATGCTAATTTAAAATAATTACCATTAATTGATACGGCAATACACACACAAGGATTTTCAACTTCACTTCTTCATATAAGAACTCAAGAAGGGAAGTATTCCAAAGTAAAAATGATAAACTAATTTAAGAATACTAAAAATAAATAATATAGACTATAGACTAGACTAGACTATAGACTATAGACTAGACTATAGACTAGACTAGACTATAAACTAGACTATAGACTAGACTATAAACTAGACTATAGACTAGACTATAGACTAGACTGTGGACTAGACTATAGACTAGATTATAGACTAGACTATAGACTAGACTATAGACTAGACTATAGACTAGACTGTGGACTAGACTATAGACTAGATTATAGACTAGACTATAGACTAGACTATAGACTAGACTATAGACTAGACTATAGACTAGACTATAGACTAGACTAAAGACTAGACTATAGACTAGACTATAGACTAGACTATAGACTAGACTATAGACTAGACTGTGGACTAGACTATAGACTAGATTATAGACTAGACTATAGACTAGACTATAGACTAGACTATAGACTAGACTATAGACTAGACTATAGACTAGACTAAAGACTAGACTATAGACTAGACTATAGACTAGAATATAGACTAGACTATAGACTAGACTACAGACTAGACTATAGACTAGACTAAAGACTAGACTATAGACTAGACTATAGACTAGACTATAGACTAGACTATAGACTAGACTATAGACTAGACTATAGACTAGACTATAGACTAGACTATAGACTAGACTATAGACTAGACTATAGACTAGACTATAGACTAGACTATAGACTAGACTATAGACTAGACTATAGACTAGACTATAGACTAGACTATAGACTAGACTATAGACTAGACTATAGACTAGACTATAGACTAGACTAGACTATAGACTAGACTATAGACTAGACTAGACTATAGACTAGACTATAGACTAGACTATAGACTAGACTATAGACTAGACTTTAGACTAGACTATAGACTAGACTATAGACTAGACTATAGACTAGACTATAGACTAGACTATAGACTAGACTATAGACTAGACTATAGACTAGACTATAGACTAGACTATAGACTAGACTATAGACTAGACTATAGACTAGACTATAGACTAGACTATAGACTAGACTATAGACTAGACTATAGACTAAATTATAGACTAGACTACAGACTAGACTAGACTATAGACTAGACTATAGACTACAGACTAGACTATAGACTAGACTATAGACTAGACTATAGACTAGACTATAGACTAGACTATAGACTAGACTATAGACTAGACTATAGACTAGACTATAACTAGAGACTATAGACTAGACTATAGACTAGACCTATAGACTATCTATAGACTAGACTATAGACTAGACTATAGACTAGACTATAGACTAGACTATAGACTAGACTATAGACTAGACTATAGACTAGACTATAGACTAGACTATAGACTAGACTATAGACTAGACTATAGACTAGACTATAGACTAGACTATAGACTAGACTATAGACTAGACTATAGACTAGACTATAGACTAGACTATAGACCAGACTATAGACTAGACTATAGACTAGACTATAGACTAGACTATAGACTAGACTATAGACTAGACTAGACTATAGACTAGACTATAGACTAGACTATAGACTAGACTATAGACTAGACTATAGACTAGACTATAGACTAGACTATAGACTAGACTATAGACTAGACTATAGACTAGACTATAGACTAGACTATAGACTAGACTATAGACTAGACTATAGACTAGACTATAGACTAGACTATAGACTAGACTATAGACTAGACTATAGACTAGACTATAGACTAGACTATAGACTAGACTATAGACTAGACTATAGACTAGACTATAGACTAGACTATAGACTAGACTATAGACTAGACTATAGACTAGACTATAGACTAGACTATAGACTAGACTATAGACTAGACTATAGACTAGACTATAGACTAGACTATAGACTAGACTATAGACTAGATATAGACTAGACTATAGACTAGACTATAGACTAGACTATAGACTAGACTATAGACTAGACTATAGACTAGACTATAGACTAGACTATAGACTAGACTATAGACTAGACTATAGACTAGACTATAGACTAGACTATAGACTAGACTATAGACTAGACTATAGACTAGACTATAGACTAGACTATAGACTAGACTATAGACTAGACTATAGACTAGACTATAGACTAGACTATAGACTAGACTATAGACTAGACTATAGACTAGACTATAGACTAGACTATAGACTAGACTATAGACTAGACTATAGACTAGACTATAGACTAGACTATAGACTAGACTATAGACTAGACTATAGACTAGACTATAGACTAGACTATAGACTAGACTATAGACTAGACTATAGACTAGACTATAGACTAGACTATAGACTAGACTATAGACTAGACTATAGACTAGACTATAGACTAGACTAAAGACTAGACTATAGACTAGACTATAGACTAGACTATAGACTAGACTATAGACTAGACTATAGACTAGACTATAGACTAGACTATAGACTAGACTATAGACTAGACTATAGACTAGACTATAGACTAGACTATAGACTAGACTATAGACTAGACTATAGACTAGACTATAGACTAGACTATAGACTAGACTATAGACTAGACTATAGACTAGACTATAGACTAGACTATAGACTAGACTATAGACTAGAATATAGACTAGACTATAGTCTAGACTATAGACTAGACTATAGACTAGACTATAGACTAGACTATAGACTAGACTATAGACTAGACTATAGACTAGACTATAGACTAGACTATAGACTAGACTATAGACTAGACTATAGACTAGACTATAGACTAGACTATAGACTAGACTATAGACTAGACTATAGACTAGACTATAGACTAGACTATAGACTAGACTATAGACTAGACTATAGACTAGACTATAGTCTAGACTATAGACTAGACTATAGACTAGACTATAGTCTAGACTATAGACTAGACTATAGACTAGACTATAGACTAGACTATAGACTAGACTATAGACTAAACTATAGACTAGACTATAGACTAGACTATAGAGTAGACTATTGAAGAATACCTTCCCATTTACAAACTCATATGGATCTATGCTAGAAGCGATGGTAAATTCCTAGTGGCTTAGCAAAATGTTAAACAGTCTCAATAAGTTTAGGAAAATTACCACAAAAATATATTCGCAAATTAAAAAGGAAAGCAAACCAACAATACAGACGTGTGTGTAAACATTTATTTATGTTTATAACTTTAGACACCCGATTGTATTTGAACATTCAAAGAGACAATGCGTCCAATAAGATAGACATACATATAGTTACCAACAGCATTACCGTTTGCTCAACAGCTTAACTTAAAATATGATTTTGTTTTAAATTGAAAAGAAAACAAGAAAAATAAAAACAAATATCAATTTGTGTTTAAACCAAGCTAGGACCAGTACTATAATATCCTATTAGACGCATAATATCTTTAGGAATAAATATGCAAACGCAAATTGGATACACACAAGCTATGCAAATGCGGAGTGTTGGAAGAATTATTTCAAAGATTCATGTTGTAAATTTTCATTACTTTCATGAAAAAGAAGCAGAAGAAAACGGTCAATGTAAAAGTTCTTGTACTACGAAGTATCTTATAGTTTTCAAGTCAATGTCAAGAATAACTTAAAAAAATTGCAGTGATGGGCAAAGAACACATACGTGGTGTGAAGCAGCTGAAGAATATTTTTGATTTTAAATTTCTATAAACTAAAATAAAATAATGTTAATGTTTTGAGTTTGCTTAAGATTTGTATTTACAAAAACATATGAACCCATGGCTGCTTTATGTGCGTGTTGAGTGTGATGTGTTGTGGGTTTTTACCTTTATTGGTCGCTTGATTAAATATAGATTGTGTAGGGTTTGTAACTCTTTTTTTTCGTTCAGAAAATTTTCTCAGTTTAAATAATGTTAAATGAAATTTTGTTTACAGTTCATTGGGTTGTAGAGTGTCTAGATATAGAGATTTTTTTTTTTTTTAATTTATACTTTTATTCTCTTACCATTTCAGTGTCATTTACTTTAATGTTGAAATTTTATACGTGATATTCTTTTTTGTCATTTCGTACTTTTACATTCTCTGATTGACAGTGTGTGTCTGCACGTGTAAGGATGTATTTTTTAATTTGCAGTTTTGAATTATTTATTAAGATTGTTTTATGTTTTGAGCTTAATGAGGAAGAATTATAGGTATTAAATTTCACAATTGCTTTACAAAAAATTAACTTTTTATAGAAACTATACAACCTATTGTGTCTGTAATTCAGATCGTTTATAAGAATATATCATACATTCATGTATTCTAAACTATAAACTAGAGTAGATTTAAAAACTATAACAGGAGTAGAGTCTAGACTATGAACTGCACTATAGTTCAAACTTTTGACTATCTTACGGTACTCCATGCTAAATATTCTATATTCCAAACTGCAGAATAGAGTATAGTCCAAATACTCGACGAAATTTTAAATATTTTTTTTAGAACGTTTTCGAAAAACTCTCTTTTTATAGAATTTTTTTTTTTTAAATTACCTTTTTATAGAAATATCTTGATAAGTAATTAAAATAGAAATTTTTCGAAAAATTCTCTTCATTATAAATTTTATAAAAAGGCGATTTAGGCCTTTTCATTATTTTCAATAAAAAATATTTGTAAAATATCTCTTTATATTCAAATTCTTAATTTAAAATATAAAATATACTCGACGAAATTTTTAATATTTTTTTAGAATGTTTTTGAAAAACTCTCTTTTTATAGAAAAGTTTTTGTAAAATTACCTTTTTATAGAAACATCTCGATAAGTAATTAAAATAGAAATTTTTCGAAAAATTCTTTTCATTATAAATTTTATGAAAAGGCGATTTCATTATTTTCAATAAAAAATATTTGTAAAAAATCTCTTTTTATAGAAAATTTAAAAAAAAAATATATATTTTTATATAAATATTTCGAAATTTTTTTTCTTTTTTATAAAAAAAATATCTTTTTTGTAGAAATTTTATTAAAAAAAATTCTCTTATAATTTTTTTCTTATAAATTGTTTTCGAAAAAATCAAATTTTTAATAAAAATTTAAAAAAAAAATTCTCGTTTTTATAGAAAATTAAAAATAATCTATTTTAATAGAAAATTTTCAAAAACTTTTCATAAAAAAATTTTCGAATAATTACATTTTTTACAAAAAAATTTACAAAAATTATGTTTTTATTTGTTCTTTTCAAAAAGTTCTCTTTCTAAAGAAATTTTCGAAAAAAAAATTTCTTCTTTAAATTTAAAAAAAAAATAGAAAATTTAAGAAAAATTCTTTCGTTTTAAAAAAAAAATTACGAAAAATATTTTTTGTAATTTCCTCTTTTTGTAATTTTCCTCTTTTAGAAAAACTATTAAAAGATCTTCTTTTATAGAAATTTTTCGGAATATTATCATTTTATACAAAATTTCCTATAAATTCTTTATTTAGAAAAAAATTTCCAAAAAAATTTTTTTTAAAACAATTTTCAAAAATTTTTCTTTTTAAAAGTTTTATATAAAAAATAGAAACATTCCTATATAAAACACACATGAAATGAAAGTATTTAAGCTTTAAATGTAGATTTTATATTTATTTTTACATATTTACATTCAGCTAAATATTTAAACACTATTCGAAAAAAATCGGTAAATTGAAACTTGCTACCAATTCTAAAGAAACAAAAAATTCATTTGGAAATTATGCCAGACACAGTCTATGCAAAAGAAAGCAAAAAAAAAAGAAAACAGATAACAATTTTTCTAAGCACAATTAACTTACATAGAGAAGCTGAAAAAAATGCCACAAAAATGTATTAGTAAAAAGCAGTTAATAATCTAATGACTTGCAAGTTGCAGCAAGTTTTATTATGCATGAGACTATAAAAAGCATTAAAATGTAAATATTACTATTCTTAGTTAAGAAGACCACTGCCCCAGCCAACCAATTGGTATTCGCGATGCTATTAAAAGCAATTGTAAAACGATAACATCCTTATTTTGTTCCCCCATTTTTTTGCGCTTAAACGACAATTGTAGTTTGAATTTCTTTTAATTTTTTTTGTAAATTTAAAGACTAAAAAGTGCATAAAAATAGAAGCTAGACAAATGTTTTTAAAGAAGTTTAAGTTTATTTAAGTTTTTTATTGCATGCTTTTTTTGTTATTGGATTATTAGCCAAGTTATGCTAAAGACCGTTAAAGTGAAAGGCTGTTATGTTAACGGTCTTTTAGTAAAAAAAGAAATGCCAAAACTTAAGTGAAATGCTAAAATTTTAATGAATTAATGTTCTTTTTATGTTCTTTACTTTTTTAGATATTGGCCAACAAACAAATCCGCCTGAATTACCCATATTTGGTGATCCCTTTACGGAAATTGCCTTAGATCTAGTCTTTCCTAAAGGTAATCCTATATTTCTATTAAATGGCAAAAAATTACAGCTGCTACAACCGCTGGATAGAGATGAAGAAAATTTAAGTCATATTGTTTTTCAAGTAAGTGTTAAGAAATTATGATTATTTGGTACATTTAACTTTTAAATACAAATATTTCATCAACATAATAAGCTTTTTAACAAATTAAGCTTTTTCACTCAGAAAACTTTTTCATTAGAAAACCTTTTCGACATTCACACAGTTTTTTTTTCTTTTCACACAAAAAGCTTTTTGCCAAATAAAGTTTTCTTTCTGAAAAAGCTTTCTTAAATTTACACAAAAAATAGTTTTTTTTACAAAATTTATTTCCACATTACAGGAGTTTGTTTTTTTTTTTTTTTTTTTTTTTTGAGTAAAAAAGTTTTTTTCTTTATAAAAAGCTTTTTTAGGAGTATATTATTCCATATAGAAAGCTCTTTCACAAAATTATTTTTCAAACAAAAAGCCTTTTCCACATAAAACAGCTTTTTGTAATAAAACGTTTTTTTATATAAAAAGGGTTTTTTGTTCAAATGAAGCTTTAGTAAAGCTTTCTTTATTTGCTCTAACGTTATAACGCGTCATTCTTGAGATAAATTTAGTACAACACTTCCCCAGTTATAAATGTTTCTTTATTAGATAACACACGATTTATAAATTTTTATGTAATTGAACTGCAGTTAATTATTAACATTCCATCTCAGTCCTACAGTTAACTTCCTTTACTGTTTTTAATCATAATAAAGATGTTTAGTGGGGCATTTAATAAATGCAATTTCCTTTTGCAAACACCATCTCAAGATAAAACTACCTACCTGTAGCACAACAGCAGTAAAGGGGTGTCCATAAATTAGTAGTTCATATCTAAAAGAAAGAAATCACAAAGTATAAAGCTCCAAAAAGGAAGTGTTAAACTACAAACCTTAATGAGTTTTAATGACAAGTCTATTGAGTGATATTTAAAAAACCACATCCCCCTTTAATATTATAAAAAACAAGTAAATTGAAATTTATTTAATTTTCTCTTACAGGTTTCCTGCACCATACGTTCCACTCTTAAACGCCGCAATATACCGATTATAGTGCGCGTGTCTGATGTTAATGATAATGCACCTCGATTCATGAACACACCTTATGAGGTTACCGTGCCTGAGGTAAGTTTAAATTCGTAATATCGTTTGTATGTTTAAAACTATTTCTATTCATTTGTTTCTTTTTTGCTTATTTTCTAACTTTAAACAACAACTTGTAGAAAAAAAATAAATCCATTCATTGTGGTTTAATCGTTGTAAAACATATTTTCAACAAGTTTTATTATAGTTTTGATTTTTGTTCTTTAACATTAAAACAATGCTATGTTGTTTTACATGCCGAATGTTAAATAACAATTAAAATATATTTTTTTCTCATTCTAATTCTTTAGTGTTTAGTTCTTATTGTTGAATTACGATATTTTTATACATTTTTTATTAACATAGGTGGGTGGTTTTCTTGACTTGTTTTACTTCTTGGTTTAGTTTTTTTTCTTGACTTTGTTTTCTTCTTTAATTTTGTTTATGTAACTTAAAATGTTTTATTTCGAATCGTACCCTACGTGTTAAGTAATGGAAGCATCAATAGTTTTGACTAGATATAACTACAAAGGACGTAATTTATTGAATATGACGATCATGACAAATAATATATGATCTGTATAATCATGAATAATAACTGCGATGTTTACTAGGGATAATTATGGTTACAGCTGATCACTAGAATATTTAATAAGTCTTATTCTCTTGGGTGATCATTGGTGATCACAATGATTACTTATGAAAAAAATATGACTATTAATGACGAATAAATTTATCAAAGACGTAATTTATTTCATATGACGATCATGATTATTAATGATGAAAATGATCATTCTTGATTTGGAATGATTAATTGATCACTAGTACTGATTTAATGAGTACTACGATCTCTGTTGATGATGATACTTATATTGATCATTCATGATCTGAATAATCACTGAGACGATTACTAGGAATATCCATGATCACAGTTGATCATGGATATTCCTAATGAGTACTATGATCTCGGATGATCACAATGATTATATTGATCATTTATGATGTGTATAATGTGGAATAATCACTGGGATCTTGTATGATCACAATAATTACATGTGATAAAAAATTAGTAGTTTTCAGCAATGATCAACAGTGAGTGTAAGATCACGTTTCATAACTAATGATCAATACGAACACTGTTGATTAGTATGATCACATATGATTACTATTATGACTTCAGATCACTAATGTTTACTAGAGAATGAATGCTGAACACTTAGATCCCGGGTAATCATTTGATATTGTTATTGATCACCTTGATTACTACTGTTCGTAGTGATCACAGATGATTTCAGTATAAAACAAGTAAGAAGTTATAGTCGGGCGAGGCCGACCATATAATACCCTACGCCAGTATATGAAAAAAATATGATTTAGTTTTCATAATAAAGCATTTAAGTTGAATTGTACCTTGCCTCATATACTAAAGCCATTTACTGTTTAATAAAACTGTGGATATTTAAGTAAATTTTTGATGGGAGCTTTTTAGAGGGGATAGGGTCAAATGAGGCCCTATAATTATAAAGTTCATCAGGGTCATCAAGGCTAGTATAGAACTTGGCTTTGCAGCTTTTTGTCGAGATACGAGTATATAAAACATAATTATGAACTTAAAAGCCCTATTTGGCGGGTTCAGTTCTATGGGGCCTAAGTGAAATAATGGATCGATGTTAACTATTTTCAATAAGCTTCGTATACTGTACCATAAAAGATCATGTGCCAAATTTCATTTAATTATCTCCAAAATTGCGACCTGAAGTTGATTATAAGGTTTACAAGCTCTATTCGGGGTTTTAGTTGTATGGGGGCTAAAAATAATGGGCCGATGCTAAATCGACCCTGAGCCGATTGGTATACTTTAAGGTGGGTATAGGGTATAAATATGACTTGTGCTGCACTTAAACATTTCAAAATGTAACTTCTTACTTACCTGTTAACAAAACGACTTAGCTTTGCATGCCAGCAGTAGTTTTACAAATTTTTCTTAACATTATTATCTTATCGCACCCACGCTATATTCATTCATTTTATAACTAACTATTCTACTTTACAAACATTTACATTTAAGTACTATTTGTATTTACATTTTCTTACCAATGCCGTCTTACAATGTTTATTCTAAAAATTTAATGCATTTTTTATCTAGAACTTGGAAAACAAAAAAAGAAAAAAAAATAGTGCATTCAACTCTTTAAGTAAATAACTAGAAAATAAATAATTGCCTTAAATACTAAACTATTTATTTCAAGTATTTAGATACAAATTCTAAAACATTCTAAATGTTTGTTTTTTTTTTTCACAGTAATTTTAATTCCGTTAAAATCTCTTTTAAAAAATCTTAAGGCTTTTGTAATCGAGATTATTTTTATTTAACTGTTGTTTTAGTTTAGAACAATGAAATATTTGAAATATTTTTAAAGTTTAAGGCGAGGGAGGGTATATTTTAAAATGACTTTGAAATGAAGTTTAATTCAAAAATCATGTTTTATTTTAAACAAAAGAATTTGTTTAGACAATATAGAGGATGAAGTGATAAAAAAAAAACAGAATAGAGAATTTAACAAAAATACTTTACAAGATTTGAAAGAATTATATGATAACGGTTGATTACTGGCAATGATTACTGAGGATCACTTTGATTACTTTTTATCACTAAGATTACTGGTGGTCACTAGTATAACTATTAAGAACTCGAATGCTTGTGATCACTATAATTAATACGATTACTGCTAAACACTATGTTTTCTAGTGATCACTCGATTGATAGTATAATCACTGGGTATTTGTCCACTGGTGATCACAATAATCACTAACTTTTAATTATTCCTTGTAATCTAAACGCTCACTGATGATCAATAAAATCACCAGTTACTACTATGTTCACTGATAATTAATATAATCACCAGTTATAACAGCGATCACTGGTTTTTATTATGATTACTATGATTGCTGAGTATCACTACATCACTGTGGTTCACTAATGATCAATAAAATTATTACTCTCACTGGTGATAATTATGGTCACTTCAGTAGTGCTCACTATGATACTGCTGATAACTATGATAATATTTACCCGATCGTATCTGACTGTTCGCTCGTAGTGAACTACCACGTAAACCAACACAGCTTAATGGCTGGTGATCACTATGATAAATAATTATCACTAGTTTTATCTTTTCTCTACAGTGGTAATCAATTAAACGATACTATAATGATTTTATGTGATCTTACAATCACTGAAGATCAATATAGTCACTAGTTACTACCATGATCACATGTTATTATTTTCATATGATAAGACTACTGAGTATCACTATCACTTTGATTACTAGTGATACATATATGTTTATTTTAATCACAGTATCATCAGATACTACATGATCACTGATGATCATTTGATAAAATTTAAAGGAAATATAAAATTTATTTATTTACAAAAACTAGATGTTTTTTTAAATTTTACGACTTCAAAATTTTAAAAGAATATTCTACAGACATAAATATCATATCATTACAATGTTACTTCCGGTTTTATATTACCATTTTGATAATTTAAAATTTCAAATTGTTTTCAAATCTCCTGCTATTATATTGATGATTGATATCAAATTCTAACTTAAACAAAACCATCTTCATTTATATTCTCCTCTGACTCTAATGGATATTTGTCAATTTATTTTCAGCCTGCTGTCTTCTATTTCAAATCTTTTTAAATTCCTACAAATACAATTCATTTTCGAACAATTTGATTGATGACCACCACCATTCTTCTGTACGTGTAGTATTTTAAAATCCATAATAATCCTATTTATTGTATACTCCGTCCCACAATATATCCATCCATCCATCCGCTGAGTTAAAGCATTCCGTTGATTACAAAAAACTATTGTTAGTTTTAATCAAGTTTGAAAAGATATCAAGAAACAGCAGCCATTGAAAAGAGTAAAAAAACAAAAAAGTTATATTTCCATCAAAAACTAGTTCAATGTTGTCAGTTGATTACAGTGAAATGTAGCTGCTACTTTAATAATACTGATATTTTTCTATCTAATTACCCGTTTTCTTGGCAATATTTTTCTTTTATTTTCTAACAAAACATATTGTGTCTAGAGATAAAAAAACAACTTTTTGCTGTGTAATATCTCTTGGAAAAGGAAAAAAAACCTCATCGTTTTATAAAGTTCTAATATAAACAAAATGCGGAAGCAATAAGTCCGTAATTAAATGCAGATTGATTTTATGTTTTATAAAAATGATGAAGTGGAGTATAACAACATTAAAAACACCATCTTTCTTTCAATCTTATTCCGTTTTTCTCTACTGTGTGGTTTCCTTCTTTCTTAATTGTCGTAAAACATCTTTGTGGTGGTTTATTGGAATTTATTGTTATTATAATGATTTATAATAAAGTTATTTTGTTGTTAATTGATTTGTATTTTATCTTTATTTATTTGTAATTAATAATTGTTCACAAAAAAAGAAGAGAAATGCATTTGATTACTTTTTAATAATATGAGTTATTTTGCACTTTATCAATATTTTTTATACAAATGTTTATAGATTATAAACAAGGATCTCGACTAGAATATAGTTTAGTCCATGAATTGACTATAATGTCAGTAAGACTATTATATTTACTGGGTTATAGTTTACCAGCAAAAACTGGGTAATGGCTTTCAATCGTAATTACTTACCTAACAACATACTTTTCAATGACTATAGACTAGACTCTAGTTTCCCAACAAAAACTGGGTAGTGATTTCCAATTGTAATTACTTACATAACAACATACTTTTCTATGACAACTACATATGGTCTGGATTGCATAGAAGTAGTCTAATAATGTGTTATATAAATACCTTCTATTTCATAAGTCATCTTGCTAGTGAAGATATAGATGCTGTATACGTCTATTCCTTTGATTTACAATGACAACTTTTTCTAATTACTTGTAATCGTTTGTGGTAAGTACTTGCCTCCAATGACATCACCGTCTTAAAATAATGACTTAAAATGCTATTGTGTAAGTAAATTTTAGGGTTTTAACTTCATACATGGCAATGATAGTTTTTACTGGGTTACTATGTAGACCATACTATATGTATTCTTTAGATCAGGCTTTTTAGTCTATTCTAAGGTTAAGATAATAGTCTATTCTATAAACCAGTATATATATAGTCTACTCTTTAGATAGATAAGTAAGTCTATAGATCAGTCATTATTCTATAGATCAGAAAATAGTTGACGGTTTATTCCATAGATCATATTATAGCTTATTCTATAGATCAGGCAATAGTCTTCAGTCTATTATATAGACAAAGACTACAGTATATGCTACAGATTGAGGATTTCTATTCTATAAGTCTATTATATAGATCAGACTATAGTTTATAGTATATTCTACAGATCACACTATATCATGTTCTATAGGTCACTCAGTATTCTATAGATCTGTCATTGTTCTATACATAAGTCAATATTATATATATTACTCTATATATCAGGCAGTCTATTCTATAGATCAGACTACAGTATATTCTACAGATCAAGAAATTCTATAGTCTATTGTATATTCCATAGATCAGGTCTGCAGTCTATTCTATATACACATAGACTATATTATATAATACAGATCAAGCAATAGTCTGTTGTCTATTCTATAGATCAGACTGTGTTCTTTAGTCTATTTTATTATTAAGACTATAGCGTATTCTATGGATTAGGCTATAGTATGTAGTCTATTCTATAGATATAAACCAGCCAATAGTTAATTGTATAGATCAAGCTATATTATATTGTATAGATTAGACAATGTTCTATACTATAGATTAAACCATAAATAATTCTTTAGACCTGAATATAGTCTATGATTTAGTTCAGACTATATTCAGTTATTTATACCAGATTATGGTTTATTATATAGATATAGACTATATTGTATTTTCTATTCAATAGTCCAATAGTCTATTCTTTGATCTGTAGATCAATTTTAAATCAGGATATCGTCTTCGCTATTGATTAAACTTCTATATAGATCAGACTATAGGATAGCCTATAGACCAGACAATAGTTATCATTCAGATTCGAATATAGTCGATGCTATAAACTGGATTATAATAGGAAAGTCTTTAATCTATATTGTAAATTAAACTGCATGCTAATCTTTTCATTGAACTACTCTATATCATTCATGTCAGACTATATTATATTAAACAAAGACTAGCATCTTTTTCTAAGACAATGCTGCAGGGTAGACTTAAGACCAGTTCAAACACTTCTTATATTTTAAACAAACTTATTTTATGGAACCCTACTAATGTTGAAGCCTTATTAATTTTAACCCTTTAATTTTTAAAAATGTTTAAGAAAAATTTTAACAAGCTTTAGTCTTATTTTTATTTAGTATTCACTTTCAATTGATACTTAAAACAATTCTCATAATGATCTTGAGCAAAATTTATAAAAATTTTCTTCACATTTAACAAATATGGTCAATGATTGGATCTTTTTTTTTACAAAAATATTCACTTTTTATAAAACCCTTTAACAAGTTAAACTCCTACCTTTTTATAAAAATACTTTAAATTCTTAAGAAAATTTTTACATAAACGTCATTAAAGAAATACTAAAGTTTGCCATTTAAAAAAGTGTAAACTGTGATTTAGTAAAAACAAAACAAAAGACTTAAGTCACCAATATTGAGATAAATAGAAAAAAAAAGAAATAAATTCTAAATAAATATTTTTGTAAACAAGATTTAAGCGAAGGTAAAAAAGAAGCAAAACAAAACTTGATTTTATTTAAATCTTTAATTACTTGATTCACTTGCTAAACAACCGACTAAAGAGGAACCAGCTTTAGACATTTTAACCAAACATGGCTAATTATGTGTTAAATTAAAAATCAATTTCCTTGTAATGACCAAAAACGTTACTCTTTGATGCCACAAATGTTGGTTGATCGGCTGGTTGGTTGGTGATGTGGTAATAGTATTAACATTGAAGATTGTAAATTAATTGACATCTTATGACTAAATATTACATTAAAAATTCTAAATAAATAAACATGAGTTAAAGAAACTAAAACAAGAAATATTAAAAGAAAACAAAGTATAATAAACTTTAAAGAAGATCTTGCTAAAAGTTATTAGAAGGTTTATAAATAAGAAGAACAAGTTGTAGAAATTAGTTATTCACTTATTTTAAACATCTTTCCGAACAACATGTTTCAATGCCACAACATTGAGAGCATAAACAATGCAGAATCTTTCAAAAAACACTAGTCAACAGAGAGAAAAGAATCTGCCTCCTGAGACTTGTCTCTAAACAGCAATTAAGTAGAACAGGGATGGAGAACATAAATAAAATTTTTTCCAAAGAAATATGTAATTGTAACAGATTTTCTATTGCAATAAAGGCTTTCTATGTGTATAACAGTAAACTATTAAACCTATAAAAGTTTTCTGTAAAAAAAAAAAAATTTTGTATAAAAGTTGGTTATAAAAGAACTCAGAGCATACCGATTGTTCCAATAGAATAATCTATGTTCAAACTTAGAAAAACTTATGTAAAAATGTTTTCTCTATAGATAAACTAGTGTATAACAGTTTTTTTATGGAAAAATTTGTGCATAACGATATTTCTATAGAAAAATTTGAGTACAACCGATTTTTATACAAAAAATCTATTCTCTATAATGAATATATTATAAACATTAAGTATAACAGTTTTTTCTTTTATATAACAGTTTGAATACATTTTCCAAAAGAACTATAAATATAAACTATAACTATAAATAAAGGTATAAACATTTTGAATACAGAAACATTTATATAAAACAATTTCTTCTATAAAACAAGTAAGAGTTCTATATTCGTCTGTGCCGAATCTTATATACCCTTCACCATGGTGTGTTAAAACAAAAGTCGGTATCAAAAACTCTCCTTTCTAATCACATCCTTCGGGCTGAACATACTTAATTTCATGTTTCTATATTCAATATTATAGAAAATTCAAAAAGTACCTTAAAAAAAAACAAAAAAAAATCCAGTAAGTCCACGTTTTCCGGTTCTCACCTAATTCCGAATCTACATACTTAATTTTATATTCCTAGGTTCATTATTATAGAATATTCAAAAAGTACCTTTTGAAAAACGAAAAAGTACCAAAAAGTTCCCTTTTATGGCTTCTCACCTAATTCGGCCTCCACATACTTAATTTCATATTTCTAGGTTCAATATTATAAAAAATTCAAAAAGTACCTTTTAAAAAACATAAAAGTACCAAAAAGTTCACTTTTTCCCGTTCTCGTCTGATTCCGACTCAATATACTTAATTTCATGTTTCTAGGTTCAATATTATAGAAAATTCAAAAAGTACCTTTTGTAGAAGGAAAAAGTACCAAAAAATCGCCTTCGACGTGTTCTCGTCTAATCCGGACTCTACATACTTATTTTCATGTTTCTAAGTTCATTATTATAGAAAAATCAAAACATACCTTTTGAAAAACGAAAAAGCTCCAAAAAGTTTCCTATTTGGGTTCTTATCTAATTCCGAATCTACATACTAAATTTCAAAAGTACCTTTTGAAAAACAAAAAAGTTCCCTTTTATGGATTTTCACCTAATTCAGACACTATATACTTCATTTCATATTTCTAGGTTCAATATTATAGGAAATTTAAAAAGTACCTTTTGAAAAACGAAATAGTACCAAAAAGTTCCCTTTTATGGCCTCTTACTTAAGCCAGGCTCCACATACTTAATTTCATGTTTCTAACCAATAACAACACACTAATGCTGCTCTCGCTCTGCTACTCTTGCTCTGCTGCTCTCGCTCTGCCTTGTATTTATAAACAGAGTTCAATAACAAAATTTCCCGTATTTTGTTTTTTGCAATTTCTGTTTAAGCATGAGCAAAAATCTCAGTTTTAGATGAAATTTTCAGAGGTTGTCTTGAATTTTTGCTCATATGTTATGGACCGATTTTGCTGATTTTAAATAGCGATCTTGCCGAAAGCATGTCTAACAGAATTATTGAAGATTCGGATCTCGCCGATATCTGGGATCCTCTAGAAACTGATTTTAACAAACATACAGACGGACAGACAGACGGACATGGCTTAATCGACTCCGGTATCTATAAGGATCCAGAATATATATACTTTATGGGGTCGAAAAATTATATTATAGAAATTACAAACGGAATGACAAACTTATATACACCCTTCTCACGAAGGTGACGGGTATAAAAGTAGTTTTTTTAAGAAATCTATGTGTATAACAGTTTTTTTCTTATAATATGTGTCAAACTTCTTTTAAATTCTAATACAGAATAAAATTTATGTTTTTCTATTCGCGTATAATGGATTTGTCTTAAGAAATCTTTGTGTATAACAATTTTATATATAGGAAATTTGGTGTATAACAAACAGTTCCATCTAAAAAATAATTTGTGTCAAACATTTTTATCATAGAACAAATTGTGTATAGCTGTTATATAAAAATAGACTATATAGAAAAATATGTATGTATATAACACAATTTTAAATTTGGTATAACAGTTTTTTTTTCAAAAATAAAATTTAGGTTTTTCTACATAAAAATTTGTGTATAATGGGTTTTTCTAAAAAAATCTTAATGTATAGCAGTTTTTTCTGTATAAACGTTTTTGTATAACAGTTTCCTCTAAAAATAAATTGTGTCTAACCTTTTTATCACAGTCAAATGTGTTTAGGTATAACTTTTCTATAGGAATATAGATATATATTTTTTCAAAAGAACAATCTGCGTATAATAGTTTTTTATGTAGATAAATTTGAGTATATAAAGTTATTTTCTTTTTTTTTCTGTAAAATCTTTGTGTATCTTTGTGTATACCATACCATGTGTATACCATACCATGGACCCAAGTGTGCCCCTAATGCGAACTGCAAGGGACAGCCTGCAAACCTAAACCTTTGTGTATACCATCATTTTCCATCTCTGGTTTTTTAACTGAATCAAAATAGAGTAGGGGATAAAATACAAATAATCCCTCTTGTAGACGCTTAAGAAATAAAAATTCTTGGAAAAAAACAGAAGTAGACAGTGGAAAAAAAAATCAAGTTAAAATATTTTTGCTCTGTTTTACAGCCAATTAAAATGCTTTATTTAGTCAATTGCTTAAGTATAAAATAAAACAAATATTTATTTGTTAAACTTAATAAAATTTAATAAAAAAAACACAAGAAATCCAAGTGGAACTCTTTAGCAAACATAAACTTAGAAAGAATGTTTGTGGTAAGTTTGTTAAAACAATTTATAATTAGTTGACTGTTTATTATTAAGTAAGAATGATGTTAGAATTTAAGACCATAAAATTGTTATTGTTAAGCAAGAAATAAATGTGTTAGAACTTTAGTTGTTTTCTTTCTGTTATACACAAAGGACACTTGTTTTTATGTGTTGTTTTTTTTTTTCACCAAAACTACAATGTGTGAGAATTTTATCTAGATTTAATGAAACTAAATGTTCTGTCTATGGTAGAAAAAGTTGTGAAATATTTATAGATTGCCACACGTTTTGTAATTTATGTTTTAATTTTAAAATATTCTCTTAGAGAAGAAAAAAATCTGAATATATTAACCTGTAAAGGAATTGCCATAATTCCAGAAATGGTAACTTCTTTAGACAGGTGATTACCTTAAATAATAATAACTGCTTTATTAAAAGAGGTCTGGCTATATGAACTACATTGTAACTAAAATGTAATTAAGTTAAATTTCCACTGTCACAAAAACAATAATAATGATGAGTCCTGAGAGGGGTCAAAACTATGATGAGTTCTGCTTTTAATCAAGTACTATATACTTGAATCAAGTACAAAATTTTCAATTTTCTTTCACAATGTTTATATAAGATATACATAAAACGTTTTATTACCCTAAACCACTATATTGCATTTGTTCTAATGTTTGTAACACCCAAAAAAATTGGTCTTTCAACCACCATAATCAATCAACTCAGATTCTCTTTCTGAGTCGATGTCCGTCCGTCTTTCCGTTTGTCTGTGTGTTTACATGGCACTGCCGATCCTTGTAATGATCGGGCCTCGTTTGACCCTTGCCCTTGTACAAATAACTTTAAAGTAGACGTAAATGGCTCTACTAAAATTTGAAATTTTTAATTAAGGTCTATTTCTACTTGAGTTGAAAATTCAGAATATTTTGTTGATTATTAATTCTTTTAAGTGTTGTAATATTCATTTGAACCTAATTCGTACTTAATTTTAGACTTTTCCAGAAAAAATCTTTATTACCCTAAGTTTATACGTTCAACAGTTCGTCACACTAATGAAACCATTAAATCGCAAGAAAATTGTTAATTTTAATTCTATATAAATCATACATAAAGAAAACATACATTCTTCTTAAGCAACAAAATTCTGAACTTTAAACCAAAAGTAATTAATTTGTAACTCAATATTACCATGGAAACTATGTCATTTTCTCATTTAGTCGTTAACATCCTACAAATTTGTTAAAAATCTACTTTTCTATGAAAAAAGTAGTTTTGAAAGTTGTTTAAGCTTAAAATTATTTGTTAATAGTTTTAGGAGAATAAAAAATTTACAAAAAATGTCTTTAATAAACAGCTTAAAATGATGTCACCATTGCATTTAGTAGGATACTATTTCACATTCTAAACAAACAAACAAACTAACAGCTGGAGGCCATAAAATTGTTTAAGAATTTAGACAGAAAAAAGTGTTTTTAAGAACGTGCAGGCAAGGCTTCACATGCTAATTCTAATGAAATATATATGTCATCTTTTAAGCTTAAAAAATTGTTAAAATATGAAATACATGTGTTGAGAAACAAAAGACTTAAGACAAAAACCTATTTTTTAAATTTTGCAATAGATTAAAAAAAAAGCATAAAATCAAACAAATTAACTACTGTATTCTAGAAGTATCCACACAATTTTCTTGGAATTCCAATAATAAAACAATAAAATTTATTATAGATCACATTTATATATTTCTAAAAATAACAAATAAGGTGAGAAAAAGAGTAAAGAAAACTTACTTTTGAAAGATGCCTGCCACATGACAAAAATTGTGTGAGAAAATACCATTTTAAGAACCTTTCACCAATTAACTCTTAACAGAATTCCTTATAAAAAACATCAATTGCTATTGTCACATATATTTGTACTTACATACAACAGCAATTACTGCCTCTAACATGGTTTGATAGTTTTCTGTTCTTTTAATTTTGTTAGTTTTATCTGCCAAAAGACCTCTGGAGCTTTAGCAGCACCCTTAGGCGATGTTTTCATTTAGAGTTTTTTTTTACTTGAAAAAGAAGCAAACGTCATAATAAAACTAGTCCGTGACAATTAAAGAAAACGTACATTACACAGCAATTTAAAAAAAAAAAACAAAAGAAAAAAGTTGCCAACAAATGTAACAAGCGGTTTCCTGTGTAAAATGGCAACAACAAGTAAAAACGTACATATTTTAAGATAAATGGAGAAACACAATTAGAGCGTTGGACCACAAATGTGAGACTGCTTGTACTCATCACCTGGTAATGAGTAAAGTAATCTTAGGATGGCAAAAAGTACAAATTTTTATCAAAGCTTCTTTATATTTTTTGTGTTAACTTTCTTTGTCGCCAGTTGCTCTATCGTCTTAATTTCAATTACGCAAAACGCACTTTTTACCCAATAAACTTTTATTTAAACATTTCTTTAGTTATTGTCGGTTTTTTCGTTTATGTTATTTTAAATTTCGCATTTTAATCGAAATTTATTGTAAAATCGTCAACTCACAAAAGAAAAGATCCACAAAACAAAACCAGAACTGTCTACTTATAGCAGCAGTATTTTTACCGTTTTTAAGGATGTAATTTATCTTTAATTGACTGTGGACGTCAGTCATTGATGTTAAACAACATGTTCACAAGAGACCATAAACAACTTGGTTAAAATGTAAGCAACAAAACTACATACATATAACTGCTATAGTAACTGCCGCAGTCAAAACATTTACATCAAACATAAAGTTTAAGCACCCCATACTAACAAGTGTAATTTTACTGTTAAAAAGTTTGTTTTTTTACTTTAAAACCAAACCGTTATCAAAGAGTTTATAGTCTACTTTTTGTATTTTCATTTAAGTTTTGTTTTGACAAAATTCAATCAATTGCGGAAATATTTCTAAATGTCTTATGTATGTATGACATATTTTATCACTTTTCATTTATTGCAAACTTGTCACAGTTTTATTGTATATGAAGTCAATAAGAAGCAGTAATCAATTTTATAGGTATCATTAGTTAAAGTAAGATTATGTTGTTTTTTTGGTTAATGTGGTATTTCACTGCACGCGAACAGACTAGTAGTGTCGAAAAGACTCCATTTTGAACGGACCACACTACTAGTCATATGTTTTATTGTATAGTGTTAAATCCAGCCAGTAAGCATAAACTTAGATATCTCAACAACGTTAGATATGAAGTAGCTGCCAAGAAAGCTTAACAGCAAGAGCATTCGAATAGAAGTTGGAAAATCATCAGCCTGTTTATTTCCATAATATGGGCAGGGAGCAAACAGGTTAATGTAAAACAGGCGATCCCGCTTTGACAAATTCTTCTTGCATTGTCTCACTAATTGGGGAGGGTTAGTATAAGAATTTAATGATACATCCTTAAATACACTATAGTTGTTGGGAAAACGAAGAGATATTTACAAAAGACGCCACAACCGACACCGTTAGTTCTAGTTCAGTTCTAGTTAAGTTCTAGTTCAGTTCTAGTTCAGTTCTTGTTCAGTTCTAGTTCAGTTCTAGTTCAGTTCTAGTTCAGTTCTAGTTCAGTTCTAGTTCAGTTCTAGTTCAGTTCTAGTTCAGTTCTAGTTCAGTTCTAGTTCAGTTCTAGTTCAGTTCTAGTTCAGTTCTAGTTCAGTTCTAGTTCAGTTCTAGTTCAGTTCTAGTACAGTTCTAGTTCAGTTCTATTTCAGTTCTAGTTCACTTATGGGTTTTAATTTTTGGAAGCTTTTTAAATAAATATATGTATGATGTACATGAAATGTACGACTGATAGCATACAATATAATAATAATCGTTTTAACATGTTTTTGAAATTAAAAGCTAAAATATGTATGAACAAATACATAAAATTACCCACAAATCCTGTTATTTACATTGTAGTAGTATGTTAGAAATGTTATATTAACCCTAACAAAATGTTTTTTTAGTTTAAATATTTTTCTAGCATTTAGTAAACGTTTTATTTAATTTTTTCTTACCATTTTCATTGACAATATTTATATTTAATGTCTTTGGAAATGTAACTGACAACTTGAGCTTTTTTACAATAATTTTAGTTTTTTAGTTTTTGACTTGGTATTAGAGTAATATAAGCAGTTTTAGCTTTTCCAAATGCTGGTTACATTTTTAAGCTTATTTAATGGGCAATCATTCAATATGAGTTGACATAATATTTTTTTTAGTTTTTGTCTGCTAATAAAGTGGACAGTCAAACATGTCATCTAGCCAAGTTACTAAATGGTTACAAAAACTATGATTTCTACTGCTGTGCTGTTGAAAACTAGAGTTGAGAGCAGAAATATGTTAGAAAGAATTCAAAGTATGAAATATTCGAAAACTGGAAATGAATTAATGAAAAAATTAATTTAATTGTATATGATTTATATATAAAATGGGTAAAAGCGTTTTTTCTGTTCAAAAGTTTAGTCATTTTCTGTTGGATTCAAGTGGAATACCAAGAGTTTAGAAACAGCAACTTTCTATATAAAGATCATAACTTCTATATGTGATAGAGTAAGCTCTCTTAAAAAAACAACAATTTTATATTTATTTAAAATCTTTGTTTTTTTTTCCTTGAAATTCTTTTCCATAATTAAATAATTTGTTTCAATAAAAATTAACAAAATACTTATAAAATTTTGCTGATATGACACAACAAATTATACATATTTTTTCTTTTTTAACAAATTAATTACCAGCAATTTTTTAATTAGTTTCATAAGTTTTTTTTTCTAAAATATAAACAAATTTTAATAAAAAAAACAGCAATTACTACTTTATGGACAAAATAAACAAGATTTGAAAAAAATTCACACAAAAAATATTTGCAGACAAGAAAACATAAATAACAAAAAATTCCTTGTAACAAATATGAAAAAAATCTGTAATTTTAAAATGTTAAAAAAAATAATGACAAGTTGTTTTTATTGTGGCTAACAAAGTTTGTTGGTAATAATTTATGACAAAACAATTAAATACTCAATTTTATTAGATGAAATATATTAAAAAAAAATATTTCTTAAGCAAATAGGTAATATAGATTTACACTAGTTGATTTGAAAAGTGTGTTCACATTGTTATAAAATTAATATTTTTTGTTCTAACGTAAAATTTGTTATAGCAAATAAATGGAAAATATTACTAAGGTTTGTTAATAAAAAAATCAAAATGATGCAAGCTTGTAAAGCTCAAAAAGTTTGAAAAGCGTAAAACGCGGAAACTTTCAGTTCACTCCTGGCAATGCTAAGACTTATCTTTGTAGATTCTGAGATTTGTTTTTGGAAATTTTACTCTTCTTTGTAACAACCCAGTTGTTTTATTACCGGACCTTAAAGGGTTAACTAGAATAAACAAATTGTCATTAAATATTTTTTAAAAACAAAAGAAATATGTAAGAAAAAAACATGGGTGAAGCTTGATTAATTCGAGCTTGTATTAAACGTTTAATGGGTTCTTTGAAAATGTCTAAACTATAATTAAACCCTTAATCAAATGATAATGAATGAATGTGTAAAAAAAAGTTTAATTTTAACTCACGAATTAAAAATTATCTTAGAGACCAGACATTGTTTTTTTTGGAATTTTTGTAATAACAATTTATGTTTGCGCTACCTTAAATTTTTTTAAAAAAAAGTACGACAAGAACAAATTAAAGTTTATGGAAATTTGTTAAAAGCAACCTTAACTAACAGTGGAGGGCTGCTTAAATCGGTTCGTTTTTAATGGAACCTTTGCTCTTTTCGGCATTTGCTTAGGCGTATTCGATTTATTCTCTCAAAATATTTATTTGTTTTATCTAGCTCTACTTATGTATAGTTCTTACTCTCTGCATTACTGATATTAAGATTAGGTGTAAGCAGAGTTCTCTAGCTGAAGAGAATTAAAGAGCTCTCTGCTAACACCTTCTTAAAAAGTAAGATTAAAACAACGATATGCTGTTCGAGTTGCGCCATAACTGCTTTAGAGCAGAAGTCGGCAAAGAGTAAAAAATATTTATACAGATATATGAAATCTCCCAACAGAACTTTTTGTTTATATCCGCTTTAGTTAAGTTAGTGGTGGAATAGGGTTTTCAAATATAACATATAAATATTTTTAAACTTATTGTACAGTTTAAGGGAATTTAATTGTCAACATAACCGATTCTTGAATTCTTCAACTTGTCTTAAAAAGCTATAAATAATTTTCAAAAGAATTTTTTTGTTCATTTCATATACATGTAAACCTACCTAAATGGTAAGCACCCACACTTATTTTCATTTGGTTTCACATATAAATCTTTTATTTGTTTTCAGTTTCGTATATGTTTCTTTTTTGCGGTAATATTTGCCATTACCATGAATTCTCCCACACTTTTAAGTGCCCTAGTCATGTTACAAACATGTTTTAAATGGAATCTTATATATATATAAAGAAATTCCCTATAAAAGATGCACCAGTCGCGATGATCTACACTAAATAGGAATACGAAAAGTTCATCGCTAAAAACCAATTACTATTTATTTTCATTGTTTTCTTTTTTCAACTTCACAAACTCCTTTTATTGGCTCATGGTATATGGCTTTGATTTTGTTTGATTTTCAGGTTAAATTGTATTGAACTTTGAACTTTTTTCCTGGTTGGAGTTTTTGGGCTAAACAAACAAATGTTTACCACCTTTTGTGAAATGCACACTAGAATCTTAGAAGCATTAGAAAACTAAAGCTGAAGTAGAAATCAAATAGAATTTTATTTGTTTGTTTAAAGTCAATGCACGTGTATAATAGAACAGTGTTGGGCACTTTCTACAAAACATTTACACTAGAGCCACGTTTGTACTTGTTCTCATTTGACTTATTCACATTAATTTTTTGATTCTCTTTAGTTTATCTGTGCCCCTCACTGCTATAAGTCTTTTAAGAATTGAAAACATCATTTTTTATGCCTTAAGGCTGTCTTTTTTTTCGTTATAGACTTTACATATATCACTGTTGCAAATTTTATGTGGCATGTTTTTGCGCATGAGCGCACGCGTCGTGTTATAAACTATTATAAAGGTTATAATATATGTATGTTAGGCTTTGTTGTTGTTGTTTTTTTCTTTAGATTTTTTTTGGTTTATAACCTTCTTCCTTGAAAAATAAAAAAATTTGAAAGATTTGTTGGTAAAAAAGAAAAATGTAGCTAAATTTCAAATGTTGATTTTTTTGGTTCCAAACAATGGGGTGTTTACCATTATTTATGTAAATATATGTATATTATTAGGTAGGAGAATAAAAAAGAAGTCATATTTTTTAATTTTGGTTAATTTATAATATTTTACTTAATAAGAAGCTGTGTTCTAAGTTTATGTTTTGAATTGGTATCTCCTAGTTTTGCAAAGTGCAAAAATTTTAAAACGTTTCCAATTTTAGATCTTTTTGATTAAATGATAATGCATTTTGTGGACTGTGTAGTACATCAAATAAGTAAGAAAACTACAAAACTACTTTACTTACACAAAAGTATTTAAAGTCATTAGTTTATCATAGCTATATCATTGTATACAAGCACTTATCACAAATGCTTATAAGTAATAAGTGATATAATAGTTGTAAATCACATGTTCAGCTTTTTAAGCTGCCCTTTAGGCTGCACTTTATGCTGCACATGCAAGAGAATTAGTGAATTATAATGTTTTTATATAAAACATTATTTAAAAGTTTTTATTAGATTACTTCTATGTAATCCAGATGATATGTAGCAGTAATTGAAATGCAAGTTGTTGTTTAAGTAATTACAATTGAAAATCATCATAATTTTTACTCTATATTACAGAGTAAAACTCACCAAAGTATACTTTTCTAAATGATTGAGCCACGCTGGATCCGAATCACAATATCTCTGTTTTATGTCGTCTTGACAACTTTTACTGTCTGCCATTTGAGAGTACTCCATCTACTATAAAATAAAGGCTTAACGTCTGATATGTATTCTTTCTTATCGAGATATCTTCACCTCGGACTTGTACATTTAAATTTTTTTCACATTACATCCCAATGAAAATACTTTTTGTTTTAAATATCTACTATAGTTGTTACAGACATCGTTAAGTTGAATTATAAATTGACAAAGAGATTTTGAGTCGACTGAAACATCCTTAGTAAGGTTTTTGTTTGTTATAAACGATATTTACAAAACATAATAAATACCCTTTACACTATAGTAGTGTAGGGTATAGATATCATGAATATACCGAAAACTATGCATCTTAAATAAAAAAGAAGACATGTCTGATGTCAAGCCTATATTTTAAAGCTGATATCCATGAACTATGATGTTGTATACAACACGGTTTTGTCTTAAAATCGAACGAGGAAAATCTTCTCAAGTAGCTCTTTTCAAATAGTTTACATTTGGAAATATTACACTTTCGTGTTAGGTTGCATATTCAGGGAGTTTTTCTCTTAATACGCACATCAAGCAATATGTGACCGAATGCTTTCTTTTTTTCCGTTCATAAATTCTAAAAGTTATTCTCCTAATGGTTTCTTCTTACCAAACTAAACAGTATGATTCGGTACAGATGAAGTCAAATTCTAGTGGGACTCTCTTGGTTCCACCAAATACTTCGCGACAAAAATACTTAACTTTGGGGTTGATTCCGTTGATTGGTCAGGCTTCACGAACGATCTGTTGTGCTTTGGCGGTTTTTGTAGTTATCAAGTAGCATTTCAAAATCGGCTTTTAAGCTCATTGAGCTTAAATTTCTACAAATTGATCGGCTTTTTGATGAATCCTACTGCTCGCAAACGTTTTCGAATTGCTGCATGGATAGCTTTTAAAAAATTTTGTTGATAACAATTCCGAATATTGGTTATAAAACCACAAACGTATACATTAAGAAAGTTTAATTATGTTGTCATGTAAATATAAATATTTCCAGCAGTATTCTCTGTTGGTATTGAAAGTTGGTCTTATCGGTCCACGATCTAGATCCTATACAAGCTATTTTTAATAATTAGTATTTGGTGGTTAATTATGTTAACTTCTTTAATTATATAAAACTAGATATTAATGATACGAATTTCTTTTAAACAAAAATTCAAAGAAAAATGTTTAACTCCTACCCAATAAAGCTATAAATCTTTTGGGGATCAATTGCATATTAAACCGTTATAAATCACATTTTAGGATAGATTTCAAACTAACTTGTTCTTGACATTTGTCACCAATTGAAAAGCTCACATACACACAAACAAATACGCCACACAGCAGAAATCTATAAAACCCATAACTGAGAAATAAACAAGTTTGTGTTCTAAGTCTTTTGTTTTTTAAAAGAAACATTCAAATGAACTTTTTGCTCATCAGGCTTATAAATCATTTTTTTTTTTTTTTTTTTTTGTTAAAAGAACTTTTTCAACAAGACCTCACTTTTAAAGAAGACTGTAAATAAAGCTTAGGTGAAAATTAAATAAAAAGGAGCAAAGGAAGATGTAGCAAGTATTCTTAGAGAAAATAAACAAGAATATTGAAATATTATTTTATATTAAATTAATAAATCAATGTTAAAGTTTAATATGCAATGAATTATTTTTAAATAAAAAATTATGGAAAGTAAAAGAAACCAGTTTAAAATTCTAAAAATAACCTTAAATTTAAAAATTCTACCTCAGTATTATACAACACTTTATATCTCTCTAGTTTTCTTTAATAATTTTCTATTATTACTGGTTTTCTTTAAAAAAGAAACTTTACTTAAACTTAGGAAAATGTCTTTTCTTTAAAAATAAAAACAGCCTGCTTTATTGTATATTTCAAACCATGAAGTTTGTTTTTTACATATTGTCTTTCTTTCAGCTGCCGTTAAGCTTTTTGCGCAACAGTTTTTTTTATTTTATTCTATTTTTTTTTCTTGCTTTTTAATATGAATAATTTATGAAAACCATGTAAAGATCAAGCTGAAATGCAGCAAATATTTAAATTGCATTCATATGTCGCAATTCAACACAAACAAACCAAAATAAAAAATATATATATTATATAAAATACTTACATATTTGTATGACCAGGCCACAAAACCACTAGTAGTAAGTCCGTCCATCTGTCCCTCCATCTGTCTGTCCAATTGTGCAATTCTGTCTATCTTGTGTTGTATCTTCTTCATTTTAATACTTTAGCCATTTTCTATTATAAACAATTTATGTGTGGCTTTTAAAACAAAAATCCCTCCTATAAAGGATTATATTTGAAAAAGACAAATTTTTGTTGCTGCTTATTTTTTTTATCTTTTGATTTCGTTTAGTTTTTTTATTTTGTTGCTGCTGTTGTTGGCTCGTTTGTTTAGCTTTAAACAGTTTTTTATATTTAAAGTTTTTAATATGTATTTTTTTTTTTTTTTTTTTTTTTTTTTGTTTTTTCCGATTCTGTCAGCATTGTGACTCTCTGGGTATTTGTTGAAATGTAAAGTATTATTGATATTCTTTTATTTTTTATATTATTTTTTTGTGCACATTTTTTATGAATTTTGTGTGAGTGGTTGTTGGTCGTTTGACTTTGTTGTCTGGTGTTATTATCGTTTTTCCTATGTGGCTTCTCATGTGTCGTTTGTAAAATATTGAGTGCGATTTAATACATTTGTGTGGCCATTTTAAAAGTGCAGCCCCATAGTTGTGACGTTTAGTTACTTTGAAATTCTATTGTTTAGTTGGGTGTTAGGTTTTAGCTTAACTTTTTAGTTTGGCATTTGTTTGGCTTATTATACATAGAAGTTCGGGCAAAACTTTGTTTGTGCTTAAGTAAGAATTTAAATAATTTTAAAATTTAAAATGCTAACAAGTAGCTTTTTCAAAGCTTTTATGCAAAAAGCCCTTACAAAGCTTTTATGTTAAAAGCCTTTACAAACCTTTTATGTTAAAAGCCATTACAAAGCTTTTATGTTAAAAACCTTTACAAAGCTTCAGTGTGAAAGCCGCTTATAAATCTTTTCGCTCAAATTGATTTTGTGGAACTTTTTTTTAACAAACTTTTTAAAACTGTTTTAAATCATTTTTGTAACAAACTTCTAAAAGCCTCTATTTTGTAGCAAACTTTTTTAAGATTTTAGGTAAAAATATTATAGAAAGTTTTTATGTAAAAAGCTTTTATCAATAAAGCATTTATATCTGTTGTAAAAATGTTTTTTAATAAAATCTATTTATAGAAATATTTCAAAAAAAAGCTACTTAAAAAGCTTTTTTGAAGGAGAAAATAAAAAACTTTTCTGTGAAAGGCCCTTTATCTTAAAAATTTTTTGTACATATTTTTTGTAAGACATTTTTTAAAAACTTTTGCAGAAAGTTTTTAGCTTTTTCTTATGTATAATCTTATTTACCAAAGCTTTATATATTAACAAACCTATTTTCTGAAAATATTGGAAGAAACATTTTGAAAGTACGTAGTTATTTCTAAAAAGCTGTATCAGAAAATGTTTTATTTTTTTATTAAAAGCTTTTCACTAAAATAACTTTTTGTGAGATATTTTTAAAAGCTTTGTTCGTATAATACAAGCTTAGCCTATAAAAATGCTCTTTACATTTCTCCGTAAAAAGCTCTTTTGGTGAAATAAAATATTTGGAATAAAACTGCTACATTAATAAAAAGCTTTCCAAGTAAATATTATATTGTTTTAAATTATCAAAAAGCTGTTTTGATTTCGTGAAAAAAATTTAATACTTTTTCTCTTTCAAAACAATTTTCTTCAAAATTTCTCACAGACAGACATGAAAAAGCTTTAAAACCATAAATAATTCAATCGAACTCATTATTTCTTCAATTCGTCAAATGTGTTGAAAATAACTTCGCGACCACAAAAAGGTATTTTGAAAAGACTTTGCTCCTACTCAAAACCATAAATGGCCCTTTAAGTTCTCTTTTTAAACCTTCAGTTACAATTCACACACAAATTTTACAAATTCTTTTTCAACACAAAATCCCATACACACTCGCTAGTCAGCAATTGTAATTTTAAATTACACGTACATTTTCTGCCACAAGAGGCTGGAAAGTGGAGATGAAAAAAAAACAACCATAACAATTTGTAATTCAAACTTAATATCTACAACTACTACAATTTCTTACACGGCTAAAAGAATCGTCTTCCCTTGGTACTAACCTCAAGCAAATACAAATATTCTGTTAAACTATAAAAGGCCTCCTGGACAGAGGAACGAATGAACGGACAGACGGACGAATAAATGTATGAAACACAATGATTAACACAATAACCATTTATGACAACAAACAGCCATCCAAGAGTCTATTGTCATTACAATAAACTGAAAATGAGTGAACTATAAGAATTTAACAGAATTCAAAACTGATTAATATTACAACGAAATTATATAAAACCAGGAGTATGTGAGCAAAACTTATAAATGCAACTGAGGACATTGGTGGACAAAGGACTATAACGACTTTGTACTACTGATGATGTGTGTCTTGTAAGAAGCAATAGATGAAGCAGAAGACAATTTCCAGCTTTTTTTAAACAAACTTAAAATAAACATTTTTCATTTAATACTTGTACTCTGGAGTACTTTTCCCTTTTTTGCAAATAGAAAAAGGGTCATTCTTTATTGAAACTGAAGTAAGGAGCTGATGAAAACAGAACGCAATGAAGAAATAAACTTATGGACAACAAGCTGTTTAGTTAAGGAAAATAAAATACACTCAGCAAAAATTGTTTTAAATATAATGTCTTAGTTAAGAATAATTTGAAAGTTTTCTTAAGAAAGCTTTAATATGTTCTTAGCTTGATTTGTTTTGATTGATTTTTCTTAGCTTGATTTATTGTAAAAAGCTTTAACAGAAAAGTTTTAATAAAAATAATTTGATAAATAACTAGATGTTTTCTTATGAAAGAGATTTTTTATTAAAAAAGCTTTTACATTAAAAGCTGTAATTTTTTTAATTAGAAATCTTTCAAAAGTTTTAATAAAGAGCTTTCATAACTAAAATTTTTTATTAAAAAACTAGATAAATGTAAAAGCTTTCAATTAAAAAAATTTAAGAGAATGCTTTTTCATGAAAAATTTCTTACATAAAAACTTAAATTAAGAAAGCTTTCAGTAAAAAAAACTTCAAAAGCTTTTAATGAGAAATATTAAAATACTAATTATAAAAAGCTTCATAGCACAAAGCATTTATAAAATATGTATTTTCTAGAAAAAAATTTTATTGAAAAGCTTTTGGCTACAAAATACATTCATTAAAAAGCGAATTAATACAAAATCTTTTAATCAAACAAGATGTTTACTAAAATCGTTTACTGAAAGTTTTATAAAAAAGCTTTTCCGTAATATTTCTCTCAGAAGCTTTCGAAAAGCTCTTTCTGAAAACACTTTTTGTTAAAGTAGCTTTTTTCTAATACAGCATTTGTATACAACACTTTTCCTAAAAAGAACTTTTGCCATAATATTTCTCGCAGAAGCTTTTTATGAAAAGATTTTGTAAAAAAAAAGGTTTTTCTTATACATTTTAATTAAATCAATTTTTCTCACTGTGTTTCCCACTTTTACCGCCATATCTACGTAATAAGCCCTTTTCTGTAACAACCGTCTTATTTACGACTTTGGCAGCGTTCTTGTTGTCTCCGCTGCTGGATTTCATATCTTTATATCTGTTGTTGTTTTTGTATTTGTTGTTGTTGTTGCACTTATTCATTTTTATATGCTGCAAGCATCATCTAACTTTAGCAACAAATTAATTTATGGCAAATGCTGTACATAGAATGTTTAAACTTATAACATTTTTGTTGTTGTTGTTGTTGTTGTTATTATTGTTGTTGTCCTTATTGTTGTTAAAGTTTCGTTATTTATTTATCATTTTTTCACTCTATTACCCAAACATGCTTGATGATTTTTAACCATTTAAAGTATGTGTTGCAAATACAAGAAATAGAGAAAAAATTTATAAGAAAAGAAGTGGCGGTTAGAACGAAACTTGAGTGAACTACACTTCTTTGAAAATTAAGACAACAATGTAAATTTAGATACTCCATATTTAATCTTTAAAAAAACCTATATTAATGCTGATCTAAACACACTTTTAAAAATTTCGGACTGTCGTCTATATATAAGTTTTTCCCCAAAAATGGTAAGGTTATGAAGAAAGCTTTTACTTGGAAAGTAATTAAGGGAGGCTATCAATAGATTGCATAAACTTTTTGTTAGCTTTAACATCATTTAAATTTATTATTGGAAACCTGTAATAAAAACATTGACTTGACATTGAACTGATAAGTTTTGACTAACTGTATGATAAGATAAGAGAGCTTTAGCATTTTAAAAATGAAGCAGAGAAGTTATCTTCAAATCTTTAAAATAATGACAAGTTTTTAAACAAAACCCTGTCTTAACTATATAATTTTTACAACTTTTTCTATTGCCATGTAATATTTAGTTTACGTTGCAATAATACGTGGCATTGCAACATTTTGTCTCCACTACTATGTTAGCTTTAGTAATTTACTTTTACATTTTTTTTTGTCTACTACATGTTGTATGTGTATTACTAATGTATGTATTTTTCCATTATACACTTGATTTAATATTATTTCTTTTTGAGTTTTTTTTTTCGTCCGGTTTCCAACTATTTACTATTTCAGTTTTATAACTTTTTGTATCTTTTCTATGTTATTCCAGAGTACACCAGTGGGTACAACAATATTTCGTAATATACAGGCGCTGGATAAGGATGCCGGTGTTAATGGTCTGGTCGAGTACTTTATTGTTGAGGGTTCTACAAATACTACAGAAGATGAAAAGATGACAATTGCTGATGGTTATGGCACGTTTGCCATATCATTTCCCCATCAAGGCCAGGTGAGTAGACTAAACTAATAAACAAACACACACATACACGCACATACTAAATTGTTAATGATCAATAGGAGATTTCGCTGATACTGTCAATAATCATGATGATGAGTTAGAGCTGGAGTTAGTAGATGGCGATGATGATGATGATGATGATGATTTAGACAACATCATATACATATATCTTAAATGCACAAGTCCTTATGCATTTGTTAGTATTTTAGTTAAGACAAGTTAACACAATAAAACTGGCTGATTGGCTGCCAATTTTGCCTACACCTAGAGAAAAAATGTGCTATGATAGGATAACTATAATTAAAAGAATAATATGTTTTTTATAACTAAATACATGTTGCAGTTACCATATTACAGTTGAAATTTTCTTTAAAAAAGTTATAATGAAAAAATGTAAAAATCTTCTTCCACATTTTTTCTTTAGGTGTAACACTACTTTTTAAGTCCACAAATATTGAACAGAATGAGGTTGATGAGTATAGTATGGTTGGCATAACGAAAGGGACAATAAGTTGAATAACTAAATGTGGTTTTCGAATATTTTTTTACAAACCTGTTATAAATGTCTTTTAACAACAGCAAACAACATGAAAAAAGGTAGCCGTAGATTCAAAGACAAAAAGCTGATTGTAGTAAAAGAATTATATGCAAGATGAAAATTAATCAAAATCAATTTGCCATAAAAATAGATCACCCAACTTAGGCTCCTTCTACTTCGTTACATTTCATAAATTGTTAAGTAGCTGCCTTCACTTAAGACTATAAAGAACTCTTGGAATGATTATTTGTATAAAAAAAGAAATAAAGAAAATGTGGTGCATTAACTCTTTAACAAACACTAGTGCTGACAAAAGGAACAAATGGAAAAAATCTCTAGAAAAACAAATCAATCAATTTCAATTATATTGATTGAATGTACAGAATCTTTAACGTTCTTTTCTGCACAACATTAACATCTGTCGGTTAGGACTAAAAAACAAAAGATCATAGGAATAACATCTTAAACTACATTTTATTATTAACACCCGGTAATCTATTAAATGAAATCTTTATGGTTAAGAAATACGACTTCAAATTATTAGCCTGATAATAATAAAGTGTTAAAACACAACATTCCATTTGGCCATAAATAGATTCTTTGTTTTTTTAGTTGTTTGTTCTTGCAGCCTTAAAATTGATGGACCACGATTAGTCAAATGGAAATTAAGACATAGAATTGTTATGGTTGTTTAAAGTAGTCTGAAATTCCTTCGGAATCTTGTTTGCAAAAAAGTATTGCAAAGTTGAAAACTAGAGAGTTATTTATAGAATTCGTTAAAATTTCTGCATCTGATAAATCTTTGATTATTGAGAGTTATTGATGGAACTTATATTTTTTATTTAAATTGTCAAGTATTTTCTGCTATTTTGTAAAACATCCTTGGACTGTATTATCTTTCTATTGTGACTTTTTTCATTCGCTACTTACACAACATCACGTGGAATTGATATTGGTTCCAGGACATGAGGACATCCGGGGAAATAAAATATCTAATTATTGTGCAACAAACAAAAGGATCTAGAAACCGAGACCTAACCCTTGATATATCCACCTAGCCAATGAGATATTCACAATATTCTGGTGACCCTTTCAAAATTGATATATGATGGGTCTTTGAGTAAACCGGAAATCACGTGATCAAATATAACCAGTTGAATATCGAAAACTGTTCTGGTCCACTCTAACAATGGATAGGACTGAGATTCTCTTGTCTCCTAGTAAGAACTCAATTAGGCTTGTAACTGATATACGTATAAGAGAGCATCGACTACTCTATCTTAGTAGAGCTCTTTTCCATGATCTGGATTGTCTCAGAGATGTGCCACTAGTTAACATGATCGGTTTTATTAGAAATACCGGTTGGTTTTCACGGAGATCTTAGAAAACAAGTAGTCAACGAAATTATCTTACTAATCAACATAAGGTAATGGCGATTATAATGCCACAAGGCCTTCGGGTGAACTTGCTAACTACTAACGTGAACTAAACCTAAACCTTTTCATTCACTATAAACGTTCTGTAAAAAAAAACCATTTTATTTTTTACCATTTTAGAAATTTCGCAACAAACACATCAATTTTATGAAGATCGGTCCAACAGATATATAGATATGTATACTTTATTATGTATTATGGCTTAATTTATATTACCCCGCAAACTGAGTACAACATACCGTCTGTATTACTTAGGAAGAGTAAAGTAATAACTTACAAAGAATACATTATGATCTATTATTTTTCAATGCATGTTTTTGCTGGGTTCATTCTTACTTGTTTTTATCTTATTTTAGTGATAAATTAAGATATTTCTATTTTCATTAATGTTTCACGTAGAAAACATAAAAGCTCATGACCTAAAAAAAACCTTAATCCACAATATTATAAGAAATTTTTGACATCTTTCAAAGATTCCGTATAATTTTTTTTACATTACATAATCGAATAAAAATAAATTTATAATAAAACATCAATAATGAATTTTTAATTTTTATAATTGCATTTTTTTAAACTTGCTATAAACACAAAACATAGAAAAAACCTTAAAACAGAATTTTTGCGTTGGTGGATTTTTTTTTTTCAACAAACTTAAAACAGCCCCAACGAAAACTCCTGCTGATCGTGTTATTGACAGAGGCGACACTATGGCAATGCAGCAGTGTTTACTATATGAAATGATTTTTTCCAATTTCATTTTCAACAAAAAAAAAGATTTTTCTATATTTGATAAGCTAATACATCAATCAAAATGTGTGGTTTATGTTTTGACGCTTTTGACAATAAATTCCTTAAATGATTGATGATTGAAGTGTTCACAAACAGCTAAAAGCTTTAAAAAAATAAAAAAAAAACATTAAACTAAAAGCTCCTGTTATACCGCAGCAGCCATGCAGCCAGTCAATGCCAAAACCATACCATAAGTTAAAAAGATATCATCATGATTGTTTTTTGATCATTTCGGTTTCTTTTTTTTTAAGTTTCGTATTTGTTTGTTAAAAGTAATATATCTTTTTTATATACATACATACCTACATAATTCTTGAATTTCTTCCTTTTAAACATTTGATGTCTTTTATTTTTTCTGTTTCCTTTCAATTTTTTCACAGGTTACTGTTGCTAAAACATTGGATTACGAGAAAATACAACGTTACTATTTGACAATTGTCGCATCGGTAAGTCAAAGTCATGATCATATATAATACTCACAAGAAAATAAGAAAAAAAAAAAAACATTTAAAATCCAACCAACAAACAATTGTTTGCAAGAAAACTATTTCTTAAGAAATATGTCTTACTTTCTGAACCCCCACTATAAAGGAAAAGTTAAAAGACAGTTTAACAGTGACTAACAAAATAGTCAATGGGTTTTATTATAAATTTCATCCAAATTATTTAAACACATTTAAATATTATGTTTGTGGTGCAAATTTGACACACACTGTTGTAGAGAAAAAAGAAATCAATTGTTTTTGTTTTTAGTTTTAGTTTGTGCATTTTAAACCATCAAATCAAGTCAATTCAATGCCAGTAACAGTGGTAGCAGTCTGAAATATACAATGCTAAATTTTTTCTTATGGCTTTTACAAATTCACTTCCTGGATTAATTTGCCATAAAGCAACGCAAAAGCATAAATCTGAGGTTTATTTAACTTTTTGTTCTGTATGTGTTATTGTATACCTCGTATTTGGTTAGTTTTTGTTGTGGCATGCAGCAAACAATTCACTTGTAATCAAACAACAAAGTACTTTTTCCACAATTGGTTCTACATATGCTTAAGCGCCTTCCAAAGATACATTATTTTAGTTTACACAAATATAAGCCTAAATATGGTGTACATAAGACACATGTGTCTAGAGGAGAGACATGTGACTAGAGTGGGACTAAGAAGTTATAATAGCCCTTAAAATAAATAAAATATTTGGAGAGAAAATAGGAAAAGTCTAAAAATCCTGCTTGTCTAGACTATAATAAAGTCCATGGTCTACTCTTTATCTAAGTCTATAGTCTATTCCATAGTCCAGTATAAAATCAGTATAAAGTCTAGTCTAAAGTGAAGTCTATAGTGAAGTCTATAGTGTAGTCTATAGTCTAGTCTATAGTCTAGTCTATAGTCTAGTCTATAGTCTAGTCTATAGTCTAGTCTATAGTCTAGTCTATAGTCTAGTATATAGTCTAGTCTATAGTCTAGTCTATAGTCTAGTCTATAGTCTAGTCTATAGTCTAGTCTATAGTCTAGTCTATAGTCTAGTCTATAGTCTAGTCTATAGTCTAGTCTATAGTCTAGTCTATAGTCTAGTCTATAGTCTAGTCTATAGTCTAGTCTATAGTCTAGTCTATAGTCTAGTCTATAGTCTAGTCTATAGTCTAGTCTATAGTCTAGTCTATAGTCTAGTCTATAGTCTAGTCTATAGTCTAGTCTATAGTCTAGTCTATAGTCTAGTCTATAGTCTAGTCTATAGTCTAGTCTATAGTCTAGTCTATAGTCTAGTCTATAGTCTAGTCTATAGTCTAGTCTATAGTCTAGTCTATAGTCTAGTCTATAGTCTAGTCTATAGTCTAGTCTATAGTCTAGTCTATAGTCTAGTCTATAGTCTAGTCTATAGTCTAGTCTATAGTCTAGTCTATAGTCTAGTCTATAGTCTAGTCTATAGTCTAGTCTATAGTCTAGTCTATAGTCTAGTCTATAGTCTAGTCTATAGTCTAGTCTATAGTCTAGTCTATAGTCTAGTCTATAGTCTAGTCTATAGTCTAGTCTATAGTCTAGTCTATAGTCTAGTCTATAGTCTAGTCTATAGTCTAGTCTATAGTCTAGTCTATAGTCTAGTCTATAGTCTAGTCTATAGTCTAGTCTATAGTCTAGTCTATAGTCTAGTCTATAGTCTAGTCTATAGTCTAGTCTATAGTCTAGTCTATAGTCTAGTCTATAGTCTAGTCTATAGTCTAGTCTATAGTCTAGTCTATAGTCTAGTCTATAGTCTAGTCTATAGTCTAGTCTATAGTCTAGTCTATAGTCTAGTCTATAGTCTAGTCTATAGTCTAGTCTATAGTCTAGTCTATAGTCTAGTCTATAGTCTAGTCTATAGTCTAGTCTATAGTCTAGTCTATAGTCAAGTCTATAGTCTAGTCTATAGTCTAGTCTATAGTCTAGTCTATAGTCTAGTCTATAGTCTAGTCTATAGTCTAGTCTATAGTCTAGTCTATAGTCTAGTCTATAGTCTAGTCTATAGTCTAGTCTATAGTCTAGTCTATAGTCTAGTCTATAGTCTAGTCTATAGTCTAGTCTATAGTCTAGTCTATAGTCTAGTCTATAGTCTAGTCTATAGTCTAGTCTATAGTCTAGTCTATAGTCTAGTCTATAGTCTAGTCTATAGTCTAGTCTATAGTAGTCTATAGTCTAGTCTATAGTCTAGTCTATAGTCTAGTCTATAGTCTAGTCTATAGTCTAGTCTATAGTCTAGTCTATAGTCTAGTCTATAGTCTAGTCTATAGTCTAGTCTATAGTCTAGTCTATAGTCTAGTCTATAGTCTAGTCTATAGTCTAGTCTATAGTCTAGTCTATAGTAGTCTATAGTCTAGTCTATAGTCTAGTCTATAGTCTAGTCTATAGTCTAGTCTATAGTCTAGTCTATAGTCTAGTCTATAGTCTAGTCTATAGTCTAGTCTATAGTCTAGTCTATAGTCTAGTCTATAGTCTAGTCTATAGTCTAGTCTATAGTCTAGTCTATAGTCTAGTCTATAGTCTAGTCTATAGTCTAGTCTATAGTCTAGTCTATAGTCTAGTCTATAGTCTAGTCTATAGTCTAGTCTATAGTCTAGTCTATAGTCTAGTCTATAGTCTAGTCTATAGTCTAGTCTATAGTCTAGTCTATAGTCTAGTCTATAGTCTAGTCTATAGTCTAGTCTATAGTCTATTCTATAGTCTAGTCTATAATCTAGTCTATAGTCTAGTCTATAGTCTAGTCTATAGTCTAGTCTATAGTCTAGTCTATAGTCTAGTCTATAGTCTAGTCTATAGTCTAGTCTTTAGTCTAGTCTATAGTCTAGTCTATAGTCTAGTCTATAGTCTAGTCTATAGTCTAGTCTATAGTCTAGTCTATATTCTAGTCTATAGTCTAGTCTATAGTCTAGTCTATAGTCTAGTCTATAGTCTAGTCTATAGTC
This sequence comes from Lucilia cuprina, assembly GCF_022045245.1. Lineage (NCBI taxonomy): Eukaryota > Metazoa > Arthropoda > Insecta > Diptera > Calliphoridae > Lucilia > Lucilia cuprina. The sequence continues at coordinate 40,541,930 of NC_060952.1, forward strand.
TAGTCTATAGTCTAGTCTATAGTCTAGTCTATAGTCTAGTCTATAGTCTAGTCTATAGTCTAGTCTATAGTCTAGTCTATAGTCTAGTCTATAGTCTAGTCTATAGTCTAGTCTATAGTCTAGTCTATAGTCTAGTCTATAGTCTAGTCTATAGTCTAGTCTATAGTCTAGTCTATAGTCTAGTCTATAGTCTAGTCTATAGTCTAGTCTATAGTCTAGTCTATAGTCTAGTCTATAATCTAGTCTATAGTCTAGTCTATAGTCTAATCTATAGTCTAGTCTATAGTCTAGTCTATAGTCTAGTCTATAGTCTAGTCTATAGTCTAGTCTATAGTCTAGTCTATAGTCTAGTCTATAGTCTAGTCTATAGTCTAGTCTATAGTCTAGTCTATAGTCTAGTCTATAGTCTTGTCTATAGTCTAGTCTATAGTCTGGTCTATAGTCTAGTCTATAGTCTAGTCTATAGTCTAGTCTATAGTCTAGTCTATAGTTTAGTCTATAGTCTAGACTATAGACTGGGGATCGCACATAGCTATGTATTGTGAATTTTTCTTAATTTGTTATGCACACCGAGTTTAGGTTGAACAACTGCCCTGCAGTTCTAATGGTAGTAAGAAAGTTTCAAGTATAATACATGGCCTGTATTAAGTCTAGTCTTTCACATAGACTATATTCTGGCCTTTATTTTGTCTGAATTATAGAATTTGGTCTGTACAAACTATAGTTTATTATTTAATGTTAATACTTAAAAGCTTTATAAAATGAAATATTGGGCAAAAAAAGCTTTACTAACATAAGCTCTCCATCAGAACTGGTAACATATTACCACTGGTTTTTCAGACATTCCAGTAAAACCATCAATTGCAAGCCATCTATTTTTATTATTATAATATTTCTTCAGCTTTTTCTTATATTTCATCCTTTTGCTCTTGTTGTCATTGTTGTTCAGTTTTAAGTTTTTTTGTTCTATTTTATTCCAGCTTTCTTATAAAGCGACAAAAGTAATAAATTTTATTTGTTTTAAAATAATATTTTCCTTTATGGGCAACTTTTTTCATGTCATTCTATATGCAATGCGTTATGCCAAAAGTTTTTTTGTTTGTTTTGTTCAGAAGTTTAACTTTATTCTCGACTTATGTTGCGTTTAAAGGATTTATCGTGTTTGGCGAAGAAAGTGGGAAATTGTGCATGTTGCAAGTTGACTTCTGTGACAGAGAAAACACATTTATTTACATAGAATTATTTAAGAGTCAAAACATAACCTTTTTGGTATAGTTTTCAACTGTTTACTGGATTGAACATTTGGTATGACTACATACGGTAGCTGTCGAATGTTGTCAACTCTAGGGTGTTCTATTATTATGCAAATTATACCGACTATTATGAGTTTGTAACTCTTTTTTTAAGAAAACAATTTTTACCTTTATTCTCACATTAACAATATGGAAATGGATATTCTAAAGAACAATTTATTTCAACCTTCATCAAAACTGTAGATCGGGATAGAGAATAAATATGGTCCAGTTTATAACCTAGACTAGCCTATATTATAATCTTGCTTGTAGATTAGAAAGTTTAAAGATTTCTTATGGACTATACTTTGGACTCTATAGTGTAGTCTATAGTCAAGTCTATAGTCAAGTCTATAGTATAGTCTATAGTCTAGTCTATAATCTAGTCTATAGTCTAGTCTATAGTCTAGTCTATAGTCTAGTCTATAGTCCAGTCTATAGTCTAGTCTATAGTCTACTCTATAGTCTAGTCTATAGTCTAGTCTATAGTCTAGTCTATAGTCTAGTCTATAGTCTAGTCTATAGTCTAGTCTATAGTCTAGTCTATAGTCTAGTCTATAGTCTAGTCTATAGTCTAGTCTATAGTCTAGTCTTTAGTCTATGGTCTATAACCTAATCTTTAATATAGTTTATAATCTAGTTTTAACTCTATTCTTTAGTCAATTTGAGTCTATTCTGCAGTATATTCTATAATATGTATAGTCTAGACTGATCTACACTTGTCTGGACTAGTCCATAGCTTGAAATACAGTATTTATTTTAAATTAGAATATGTGATAATAATTCTTACTGCAATATGAACGACTAAATTAAAACATTTATATTTTTTATTGATTTCTCTTTACATTTTTGTTAAGTGGAATTTCTAATCTCCGTTAAACCTCTGACAGCACATCCTACTATTTATAAACAATAATTCTTACATAAGAATATAAACTGTCAAATCTGTTTTTCAACATATTTATTCTTTTCATCTGTATCCTTTTAAACTTCACCTATTCCACCAAAGTCGCTCATTGACAAAACACACATCTGTTTGGCTCTGTTTGGCAGAGGCAATAAAATATACAGTTGACATTTAAGCCAAAAATAGCACAGTAGTGGAAGAATATCTTCTTTTATACTAGGTTTGACACCTGAATAGAATTTTATGTGACACTCTAAAACTAGACGTGACAAGAAAATCCAAACATTTGGAGAAATGTAATGAAAAAAGAAAATCCAAAAGACATTTATATAAAAAGAAAACCTTAAGAAATCTAAGATTTTAGGGAAGTATTTCAGAAAACACAAAACTAGTAGAAAAGGAAATGTCATGGTTAAAAAGGAAACTTTCATTCTTAACAATATTGCACCTTTTACAACTGCTATTGCCATTGACTGACATATGTATGTACAATGTAAGCTAATCAATTAAATACAATGTTGCCAAAAAAAAATAAAACATTAAATTAAAAACACAAATATTTTCCCACCACCAGGTTGTAAAGCATGAAAATGTTTGAGCCAAATTCAATTAAACTTTTCAATCAATACATCATGTTTATTTAGTACAAGTATTTATGTACCATTCCACAGTAATTACACACTTACATATACACTGGTAAATAGTTGTGTGTATAAATGCTTAAACACGAGTTGTTTCAATAACAAAACTTAGTGTTAGTTTGTGTATTAAAATATTTTTCTACAGTTTTTCTAAGATTTTTTTCTCTATATCTACCACCTTAATAATGCCAATTATTGTCAAAATAGTAACTAAAAAAATAAACAACTAAAAACTAAAGTGTAGAAAAAAAATCAACTATTATTCATTTAATCTTTTTATAAACTCATGTCGAAAATCGTGTCATGCTTTAAGCCTTAAACTTAAAAGTACTTACCACCACCATCAATAGTTTAATGCCAGCTCAGCTCACAGCCCAACCATTCACTAAATCTTGGAACTGAAAATATTTTACTTAGCAGTTATTGCTAATGCTGCCCCTGACGCTCTTGCTGCTGCCACTAGTGCTCATTATGGTGTCATTAAACACTATTGATAGTCAGTCACAAAACTTTGCTGTAGCGAAAACAACATCTAGTAAAAAATCGAAAACTTAAAGTTCAGGTGCCATTTAGTTGGTCTTTTTTTCCTAAAGTAATGGTTGTTGTTGCTTTGTGGGTTAAAGTTTGAGGCTGGTGTCATCTTTTTCTTTAATGTGACTGTTGTTTGGCTGACTTAAACACTTCTTTATGTTTGTCGTGATTTAACAGTTGCTTGTTTGTCTCTCCCTCTCTTTCTTCGGTTTTTAAGATTTGTAGAGAATTGTTGATTTTTTAATTTTTAATTCTAATGATGGTCTTAAGTGTGACATGCAGTTTTCAAATTGCCATAATTGTCACCCATTTGAGATGTTTTTTTGTAATGTCAGTAGCGGTATTAAAAAAACGTATTAAATAAAGAAAGGAAAGGAATTGATTCTTATTAATAGTCATTATTATATACTTTTTTGTTTAACTAAATAACTTACTTAACCACCCATTTGTAATGACTTTTTTAAGTCGTAATTTGTAAGCGTATGTGGTAAGTACTTGCTTAACCGTGTTAGAATAAAGAATGAATAATAAAATACCAGCAAAAACATGGCAATGACATGTCATTACTCCAGAACTAACTTTTCAATGACTGCCTGTATAACTTAGAAAGAGTCTAATAATGACTTACTAATAACTTATAAGTAAACACTTAATTCTTAGCCTTGAAATTTTGTCTTTCAATGTAGATTCATAAATGCAACAACATATTACCGTATAGATATGCTCTAATTTTTCTCTAACAACAATATCATATCGGAGACCAATGTATCTCCCGACAAATCAAACTTGATCGACCATAAATTTTAACTATTAAATGGTTAGATTTTTTTTTAATTTTTGTATACTTAAAACCAATCACGTCTCAACATGAATCATCTCCTAATTTAAAAACTAGTACAACATTCAAATGAAATGTTACACTGTGTCAAGTGAACGTGACAATATTTTCAAGATTTGCTAAAAACACAATAGTTTTAACATGTTTTTATAACTCCACCAAAAACCACACAATACAAAACGTTTAAGCAGCCATTCATTCATTGATAGATTTTGCTTATAATCGAAACAAAAACAAAACATAAAAATACTCGTGTAAAAACATAAAAATCAATGACCATAATTTATAAAATTAAGAATTCGTAATGGTTTGCTATAAATTTTGCGTTTTTGGTATATAAATTGTAGCTAATTATAATGTATTATGGCAAAGACTACAATTGGCATTTTTCTTAATTTCGTTTGTATTTTTTTTTTTTTTCAAATTCATGCAACCTAACAACCAGTTAGATCTTGAAACAGTAATGTAAATCTTTAAAGTTTTACTTTGCAGACAAAAGTAAAATAACCACAACAACAGCAGCAGCACAGAGACAACAAAAACCGCACGCAGTCAATTTAAATTGCCAACAACTTTTCTACATGTCGAACGAACGCCAAACAACAGCAAACCAATCGTCTAACAACCAACCAATTGTTGCTATGAATTTTTGTTTATTTCTAACTATTTTTGTTGTTTTAGATCAATTTGTCTAGAATCTAGATCAAACGTGCTGTGTTACAATCCAACATCCACAACAGCAACAAATACAGTAAAACCAAATTAACAACTTTAAAAATAAGTTAGATTGAATATACAAAAAATACACACAAAGTGTGGTTAGTTTTTATGCAGAGAATTTAATTAATTAATTCAACAAATTTTTATAGTAAATCAGTTCTAGTTTGGTTCTAGTTCAGTTTTAGTTCAGTTCTAGTTCAGTTCTAGTTCAGTTCTAGTTCAGTTCTAGTTCAGTTCCAGTTCATTTCTAGTTCAGTTCTAGTTCAGTTCTAGTTCAGTTCTAGTTCAGTTCTAGTTCAGTTCTAGTTCAGTTCTAGTTCAGTTCTAGTTCAGTTCTAGTTCAGTTCTAGTTCAGTTCCAGTTCCAGTTCAGTTCTAGTTTTTCTTTTTCAAATTTCCTAATTAAATTCTTTTAAACCCTGTTCATTTCAATTTGGTGTGGTTGTATATACAGATTATTTAGTTTTATATATTTAAAACTTATAGTTAACGTTTCATTTCAACGTTTATTTCGTGTTTTTGTTTTTAACGTCTTAAAACAATCTTAAGGCAACAGAAAACAAAGAAAAATACAAAATCAAAATGTTTTGTATCTAAAACCATAAGCTGTTGATTAGCGTTACCAATTGCGTTATTATCCAAAAAGTATTTCAAACCGGATCACCAGTGGCTACTAACATGGTTACTTAACTAAATGTTTTTGAAAAAAATCTATGAAAACCAACAACAATAACACAGAGTGTTTGTTTGCAGCTATCTGTGCAGCAGAATGTACATGTGTCTGAACGCCCGTCCATCCGTCCGTCCATCCTTACATGTTTCCATCAACATAATATTATTGTCTTAATATGACATTTTATACTGTATAGGGCTATTTTTAATGATACCACTTGGTTATGGTGCCACTAAAGCAATAATGTATTTGCAATATTTTGTATGATAAGAATCGACATTTTTTTCATACACAAAAGCCGAATAAATAAATATTACAAAATAAAAATTAAAAATAAGTTATATTAGAAACGGATCAAACGAAAATATATACCTATTTAAAGCGATCTATGAAGGAAATCAATATGTATTATTTATTAAATTTTAAGTAATCCTTGAAAAAGTATAACCTTAAAGTATCCTTAAACTTGTACACAGACTTTGACCATATTTGCATTGAACACACCCCAATGTAATCTTATCTCTAACATTCACTAGTAAAATGAGAACCAAAAACCAATGACATTGAAATTTGTTCACTTAGAAATTTTAAACTCCAATCTAGAATTCTATTTAGCATAATATAAATTAACAAAAATCTTTACTTTAGAAAAATGCATATATAAAAATAAATTGTTATTTTAATTTCATTCCCCTCTTAATTGAAAGTCAAATTGTTTAATGGTCAAACTATCAAACCATTTATGCGCTGAATGCCCCAACTAGAGCAAATAATTGTAAGGCTTTTTAACTCTTAATAACCTTCGATTATTTGCTGTTCATGTATTTTTGTTTTTGCAATTTTCAATTTTATTTGTTATTCGGTACAAACTTCAATTTAAACACCTAACGAACCAATGTTTATTTTAACCGGTCATAATTTTCACAAATAAGGACCCACCTGTTGTGTTCGAAAAATATTTCTTGTCTATCTAAACAATTTTATATATTTTTAAAAAAACAAACAAAAAGACCTAAATTAAAAAAATGTTATAGAAAAACAAAAGGCAGAAAACCTCTAGCATAGATCACATTTTAATCTACAATATTTAAACCACATACATATAGACGAAGTTTAAAAGCTGACAAAAGTTGTGAACCCACACACATTGTTTTTCTTTTAAATGGTATTTTTAGCAACAATTTTTGCGGGACCACATACAAACTTATGTGTCTTTATGATCTAGCATTACACCTTTTTCCCTCCATTTCGTTTTGGTAATTAAATTCAACAAAAGGAACGCAGCTATGATACAAACGCCATGCAATAAAAAACAAAAAACATGTACACCTTTTAAAAGTGGTCCAGTTACCGCTGGAAAAACTAAACATGACTGGAACATAGTTTACACTCATATAAAATGTAAGTCTATTCAGATACTTAGGTTGCAAGGTACTAAAGCGGCCTTTTGGGAGCTGAAACAACAACAAGACCAGAAGAAAAAATCCACACAAATACTAAAACTGGAGCACATGTTGTTTTACTTGACTTTAGGTTGTGTTAAGAAAGCTTCAAAGACGCCAGAGCCTGAATTGGTTTTAGTGGTACCTTACAACCAAATAACATTCCTTAGGATATTTTCTGTTTGTTTTCTTTGAGTGGTTGGTCTCATTTTTTTCCGGCTTTTTCTGTGTAGGTAGCATTAGAAGTTTGATAGAAGACAACTGCAACAAAGAAAAAAAAACAACAATACAAAAAATATATATTGGTAATTGCACGATTTAGTATGTGCCAACTATGGATTTAGTATGTGCCACAAAGAAAAACTATTACACCATTTGCAATAGCAACTGAAATGTTTTTTTCCATGGAATGTTCTCACGATTAAGCTGTAGTCCTCGTCTATAGACTGGACTATATTATCGGCTACAGATTTGTCTATAGTCTCGACTATTTTTCCATAGTTCCGCTTATAATGTGGATTATACACAGGTTTACAGACTCTAGTATAGACTAGCCTATAGTCTCTGCTTAAGACTGAACTTTAGTCTAGACTATAGAATACACTATAGTGTCCACTGTAGAATAGATTATAGTCTCGACTATACAATATAATACAGACTATATACTCTTCTATAGAATATTTTATAGTTTCGATTATTAATATAGAATGGACATGAATATAGAATGGACTATAGTATCGACTAAAGAATAAACCATATTTGCTAATATGGAATAAATTATTGCCTCGACTATAGACTTAACTATAAACTAAACTATAGACTATATTATAGTCTCTAGTATAGATTGAACTATTCACTAGACTTTAGTTTCGACTATATAGAGTATTATATGTAGGACTATAGTCTCTCAACTATAGGCTATTCTACAACCTCAAACATAAACTAAACTCTAGTCTGAAACCATTTCTAAATACTGGACTATAGTCTTAACTATTGCATTGGCCTATACATAGAGCAAAATAAAGAAATATACACGCCTGGTACCAAACTGACACCAAAATGTTTACAACGGATTGTTTATCAATAGTGAGCTTACCACGTTTGTTAACATTTAGACAGCGGATGTGTATAACATTAACATGTCGACAACGTGTGTTGTCATACGTGTAAATATAATTTGACATCGGATGTTATTAAAAAATTATAAGCACTTTGGTATCAATTTGATATCAGCGTGTGTACAGGCGTCACAAAATGTTTCCCTTTAGACTGGACTAGTATTAGGTTTTACTATATGGTCTCATTTTTAAACTAGGCTCTATAGACACTATACAGTCTTGACTTGAATAGAAATGCTATCGGCAACTTTGATATTGCATTGAAATGTCATCGATTACTTTGATCTTATATAGGAAATGTGTCGATAACGTTGATCTAGCATAGACAAGTTATAGATAACGTTGATTTTTATAGAAATGTTTTCGACAACTTTGATCTTGTATAGAAAAGATATCGAAAACTATGATATTGTATAGAAAAATTATGGATAACTTTAATATTGCATAGACATGTTATCGTTAGCGCTAATCTTCTATAAAAATGTTATCGATAACTTTGATCTTGTATAGAAAAGTTATAGAAATCTTTGGTATTGTATAAACACTTTGGTGATTGCTGTGATCCTCTATAGAAAAGTTATAACTTTGATCTTCTCTAAAAAACAACTATCGATAAATTTATCAATATTTGGAAGTATAATCGATAACTTCGATCTTCTTTAAAAAATGACAATTTTGAACTTTTAAAGTAAAGTTGCGGATAAGTTGCGGATAATTGGGCTTCTGAAGAAAAGTATTCGATAACATTAATATTCGTACATTTACCTAGGAAACAGTTTTAATTTAATACTACAACAAAACAAAAAAAAAACACTTTTTTTTACAATCATGTTTTTCAACACTGCATCTTCAGGTTGGTTTTCATCCTTTTTTTTTGCCAATTTTTTTTCTACCTTTGGCAAATGTTTTTTCACTGTTAATGTTACAATTCCACAACAAAAGCTTCTTTTTTTTTGTTTATTGACAAGCAACGAGGTGGACATCAGGAATTTTTTAACATCTAGCTTAACATTAGTTGTTATAAGGAGAAGAAGACGGTTTTTCTGTTTTGTGGTATTCGATATTCTTATTTCTTTTTAAAGATCTTAAGCGGCCCCCCATTTGGTTATGATCATATTAAAAACAGACGATTAAATATAGAAAAACACACACAGAAAATTTTTAAATATTTTTTTGTTGAGTTTGTTGTCCTTTTATTATCTGACCAAATTGAGAAAAAAAAATAAAACGTAATAAATGTATTTTAATTATGCATAAAAAATATTATTTTCTTTGTGGTTTCCAAACAATTTGATTTCTTTTAAATGTTTTTTATATGTTGTTACAGGATTTCTTAGAAAACTTATAAATTTTTAAGATTTAATTGATTGTATTTATTTGGTTTATTTGTTGCATTTAAAGTTTTTTTCCTTTGTTATAAATTGTCGTGTTTTAAGATAATTGTCGGTTGTTGTGTTGGCTAAAAGTTTATTTTTTGTGGCAGTTGTAAAAAGAAATTATAGTAAGTTTTAGCAAAAATTTGCTCATCACGTTTAAAGATTTATTTATTTTTGTATAATTTTTAGAGTCGTATACTTTGTATTTTTCTCGCTACATTAATCAAGGAGGTCATCTGAGATGAAAACAGTTTTTGGTTTTATTTTTTTTAAATAACATTAAATCTGTTAAATTAGAAAAAAGAAGTAAATAACACTTGAAAACAATGTTTCCTGCCTAAAACAAATTAAGTTTTTTTGAATTAAATAGCTTTTAAAATAATTGTTGTTAAAATACTTTTGCTTCACTTTATATTTAAACCATTTAAATTCAATTTGCAAAAATTTTAACATTACCTACAGCCTTCTTTATAATTTAACAAATTTAGAAAACTTTATTTTTTTAAGTTAACAAAAAATTCCCCATTGCTACTATTTAACTACTTATTACCTTAAAGCTTAAATCACAGCAAAAATATCTCTGCATACCACTAAAAATGTTGAAAGATTTATGATTATCGGATAATAGAAAAAAAGCCATAAAAACCATTAAAATTATAAATTGTTTAAAAGATAATTTTTCTATTATTAATTACAATCAAGATCAAAGAAAAAAAGCCATAACAAATGAAAAAGACACAATTGTAACAACCCCATTTACATTAAACTAAATAAAATCATAGATAAAAAACACAACAAAATATAAAGTTTAAAAAAGTTTATTAATAATAAAACAGCAACAACAAACACACAACAATGTGTGTGGCCCTTAAGAAATAAATAACAAAATGTAAAAAAAAGTTTTTAAGTTTTGTTTTCAATTTTTTTCTTTCATATATCACTCTATGTAATCCTCCTCCTTCAACTAACTGCTGGTGGCATGTTGAATTTAGTAAGCGTGATTTTTATTTTACAACTTATTGGTTGGACAATAACAACAACAATAACAAGCTGTAACAGCAGCAGCAACAACAACAACAGCGGCTGTAACAACAAAAATATATAAATTTCTAAGAAATAAACTTTAAGCTTCAGGCATACAAAAACGTAGCAACATGTTGTGATTTTTCCCCCAACTATTGGCAAAAATAACAACAACTATATGTAACATACAACATAGAAAATATTGTTAATATCTTTTGCACAAAAAAATGTAACAACAACGAAAGCATTTTTTTCGGTTATACTTAGTTGCTGTTATTACAGAGTTTGTCTTCTGTTTGCTTTAATAAAGTAACAAAATGTTAAATTCCAACAAAAACTAAATACTACAGATTAAAAGGAAATTAAAATCCTAATTTAAATATAGAATATTGCAACGAATTTGTTACACTTTATATTAACAAAAAAATGTTGCATAATAAACAAGTGAATATATATAGTTAACAAGTAGGTGTCTTAAGTCTTCTGTTTTTAAGGTCAATGTGAATTTTAGTAGAAAAGGAAATTGATGCTATATGGAAAAGTTTAAAGTTTTATACCCAAAAATTGTCGATCACTTTGATTTTCTACAGACAATTTATTGATACAGAAATGTTATCGATAACTCTGATATTCTATAAAAGAATCGATAAAATCAAATTAACTATAACACTTTGATTTTATCGAGAAATTTGATGATCTATAAAAAAGTTGTCGACTTCATAAACCTCCTATAGAAAAGATCGACAACTTTGCTCTTCGATTGAAAAGTTATCGGACAGTCTGATGTTTTATATAAAAATTATCTATAATTTTGATCTTCTTTATATTGAATATTGATAACTTTAATCTTCTCTAGAAATGTCCGTCATTCTGTAAAAAAATTATCAAGCACTTTGATATTTTGTACATAATTTATCGACAACTGTCATTTTCTATAGGAAAGTAATTGATCAGTTTGATTTTCTATAGAAGAGTTAACGACAAAAAGAAGTTAATGTTCAAAAGAAAAGTTATCGAAAACCTTGATCTTCTAAAGGACAGATGTTGAAGAACTTTGATCTTCTAGAGACAACTTTTTGATAACTTAGGTCTTTAATAGAAAAATTATCAATAACTTTGATTTTTTACAGAATAATTATCGATAACTTTAATATTCCATATAAAAATGATCGATTAAAGTCAATCATCTATAGAAAGGTTATCGATAACATTAATCTCAATAGTTTTAATCTTTAAACTTTGATATTGTCCAATAACATTGATCTTTTATAAAAAACTTATCGACAATTTTGATCTTTCATTCAAAGTTTATCGATAACTTTGTAATCATGTTATCGATTAATTCTATTCTCTATATAACATTGATATTTTATAAAAAAAATATCTAATTAGAAAAGTTTTCGATAACATAGATCTTTTTGCAAAAACTTATCAGTAATTTATCGATAACTTTGATATATTCAAGATAAGTTAAAGCTAATTGTACTCTTTTATAGGTAAATATAGGAAAATTATCGATAACTTTGGTCTTGTTGTGTAGAAAACTTTTCGATAATTTTGATATATTATTGAATAATTATTGACATATATCTCCTGTAGAGAAGTTATCGATCACTTTTATCTTCTAAAAAAGATCAACGAAAATTAACTGTTGACTTTATAAAAAAAAACTTATCTACAACTTTTGATCTTATATAAGAAAATAAAGGAAAATTATCGATAACTTTTTCTTTCTATAGGAAGTTATGGAAAACTCTATCGATAACTTTGTTTTTAAATTAAAACTATCCCAAAGCTTAATCCAATTTAAAACACCTACAAAACCTACATACTTTTGAAATCCCAATGAAACTAAAATACAAACAAATATTAAACCAACCAAGTCCAACAAAAAATTGCAAAGACAAAACTGATAAATGATTTTATAAATGTTATGTTACATGCAAAGTCTTGTGATTCTTTTTTTTCTCCCAATAATTTTTTACACTAATCCCAGGAATTAAACTTTAAACTTTGTTGCAATAGGTTGTACAAAGTATATGTATATCAGGCGCAGGGAATAAATGATCTAGTTGCAAATAACCAAAGTTGTTCGGCTTCTGTCTTCCAAAAATTGAAAAGGAAAGAAATATACAAAAGCAACATCAACAACAACAAATAACTCCTTATATTGGCACATTAGTTAAGGTCTTTTATCATATCTGGATATAAGCAAAATATATTTTTTGTGTTTTTTCGAACCTACAATATCCGTTTTACATTATTCACAGGCACAACATGCATATTTACTTGTTGCTTGCTGCTCATGTTTATTGAAAATTGTTGCAAAAAATTCAAAAACATTGAAAAAAGTGGAGTAGTACCTGTTGCAAACTATAAATGTTGTTTAATTTTTTAAAGTTGTCATCATCCTTGCTGTAGATTTCTCTCCAAAAAAAATCATACATATACATTACTGGTTGGTAGCACGTGAATCTGTTTTTAGTTTTATTATTTAAGATTTTTTTGTTTGTTGTTGTTTAGAAGATTTTTGGTTTAACTTTTCAGTTGAGACTAAATACTTGTGCAAAATTGTTTAACATTTCATAATACCCAGGAGGAGGCTGTATCGGGCCATGACCTAAGCTGGGCTGAGTAGTCATCACCATACATACATATACATTTATTCGGTAGATCTTTGGATTCGTTATTTCGAATACATACATGTTATGTTGCATGTTATTGCTTTTAAATTGTTAAATAGGTTTTCAATGTTTGTTTTGTATATTTTTTGTTGTTTTGCGTTGTTGTCGTTTTCATCGTTCCTTTGATTTTGTGAAAATTAATACTTTTTCGAAGGTTTAATGTTAATGGATGAGTTATTATTTGTAAATTGTTTTTCTTTTTTTGGAAACATTTTTTTATTATTCGAAAATAATTTATTGTGTAGGGACATTTATGTGGTAAAAGTCATAAATTTATTATGAAAAAAAAATAATTATGGATAATCAAAATTTATTTTGTGTTCGTTTTAAGGAGATTATGAAAAAAAAACATTTGTTTAAATTCAGTAACTTAAAGCTTCAGCAAATAAAATAATCTTTTTTTGTTTTCTATAAAAAAATTTGAGTTTCTGTAAACAATTAGAAAGTGGTTTTAATTTTACGAAAAAAACGCTTAATTTTCCAATTAGCTGATAAATAGTAAGTCCTTAAAGTTACGATATTGGTTCCAAATAGTATTGATATGCTACATTTCTATCTGCTCCGATCGCTTACTTATTATTTTAAATGGATTAGTTCTCTTTAGTTTCTCAAAACTCCAAAAAAATACGACTCAAGACATTTAAATCGATAATGTAATAATGCAACGCATTGGCAGAGGAAGTAAAACGTATCATCCACCTTCTCGTTGCACCATCGATCCGATGCAAAATGATAGGTGGCGGTGGCGTAAACATTTTAGATCGACGGCGGCTAAATTGTCAGCTCAAAAATTTATCTTATAAGCGTTTATTATATTCAAAAATCTCTGTAAAATAGAAACCTCCCAGCAAAATCTTTACTTAAATGGTAAGTAGGCAAGTAATACAAAATGTAAGTAGTTACTTTTTGGTTAAATAACTACTTATTTTTGGTTACAAAGCTTCTTATCGACTTTTACGGATTTAAAACTGGGTTTACAGATATTTTTTATGTTTGCTACTCCATTCTCTTACTCAAAGCCCAATTAAAAAGTAATTTAATCATGGTTTCCACACAAGTGTAAATATTAGCATTTCTTTTAAGAATTTCCAAAATCGACTAAGGTTAGAAACACTAACTAATTCCATACGCTATAGACAATTGACTACAAGTTCTATTCAAAAAAAAAAAAATAATTTATGTTATTGATAACGACAACTCATTACCAAGTAATGTATGAAATAAGTACATTACCTTCAATGTTAATTACAAAAATTTTAAAATATTTTACTAGGCTGTCTCTCCTAAGCTTTTTTCTACAAAAAATGGACGTTATTAGTAGTTTTAACTATTTTAATTTAAGCACTATATTGTGTAGCAACTCCTTTCAATTTACCATAGTGGCAACTTCTTTCAAATTGGTTACATTTTTACCATCGACTACGTTTAAGCCGCTTAAGCTTTTGAGCCGAAAGAAGTCGGCGGTGGCGTGGTTTGAAAAATATTTGCCCTTTCATTATATTACATAAATACATTCTTAGTTCATATTTATACAAATAGGCCGTACTTTTTACTCTGCCTTCGAGAGTTTTACGTTTCATTACCGCATTGGTTTTGGAGTGATACGTCGTATAACGATACCGCATTACTTTTTTTCGGGTTCTACATATTAACCATATGCATTTGGATTTATAATCCAACTTTTACTTTGATACATGGTGGAGAACAATAAAAAACTCATTGAACTCATAAGCTAAGTCTGAAATACCGAAACGACCTATACAAAGGTATAGGTCGTTTCGATATTTCTTGGACAAGGCTTCTTGGCTTGTTACCCTGGCACTTTGCATGCTTTATGCGGCGCCATTTAAATTTTTAGATTCAAAAAAAAAATACATACATGTGCGGTTCTAATTTTTACCAGCTGCTACGTTTAAGTCGCTTAAGCTTTTGAGCCGAAAGAAGTCGGCGCGCCGCGGCTCTGGCGCTGTTTGTAAAATATTTGGTATTTGATCATTATGTATATACATTATTTTAGATCATGACGTATGTATATACATTCAGAGTTCATATTTATCCAAACTTATAAGTGTTTTTTGTCTTTTGGCTTCCAAAGTGCCCATGTTTGCTTACTCTTTGTGGAGGTTTCCCAGAATATGTCTGATTTGATTTTAAATATAATTCCTTTATTTCTATATATAAAGTCCAGGCCAGGATAAACTTCTTGACATGCTATAGTCCTGTCCATATCTGCTCTGATTCTTACCAATTCATCGGCTACTTCGTTTCCTTGTATATTATTCTGACCAGGTACCTAACACAGATCAAATGCGTGTTGTTCGTTGAGAACCTGTTGCTCTCTGCGACCTGTAGTGGCGATGTTCCGTCGTATGTTAGATATATAGAAAACTTTAAGTTTGAATATACAAGCTTTTATTTCAATGATCACTGCAAATACTTAAAACTTGAATTTTAAAAATGTTAAGCTTTTAATGAAAGCTTTTTTAATGATCAGTGCAAGTACTTTGGGCTTGAATTTTAAACAGTTTAAGCTTTAAATGAATGCTTTAATGTGCTATAATTTTTTGTTAGTTTCTAAAGAAAATTTTTTCCTATAGAAATATTAGAAACATGTGTTGATATTAATGCTTTTTCTGTCAAGTTTTTATGCATTATGAGCTTTTTAATACTCACTATTTCCTTCCCTCTGTTTATGAATAATCATTCTAAGTTCTTTTAATAATTAAACTTGATATAAATGATCTAGTTTATGTAATAACTTCTTGAATTCTTTTTTAATTCCACCATTCTTTTATTTATTCTTCTCTCTCCCTCGTTTACAAACATGTTTCTAATATTTCAACAATTTTTCCCATAATTAATCATTATTGCATGTTTTGCTTTTGTGTTTCAAATAGTAATTTGCATATTCTTCTAAAATTCTATATAATTTTCATGTTAACAAAATTGCTAAAAAATATGAGTATGTATTAACATATCCGGCTTTAAAAAGAAACGCCTCTAATATAAACAGAATTCTAAAGTTAAGAACTTTTTTAAAGAATTTCTAAAAGAATCATATAGCTAGCTAGTCTACAGCTTAAATTTAAAATATATTTCAAATACATTATGAAAAACAAATACTAACAACTAATTAACAAAAGGCCTTAAATGTAAAACTTAAATTATTTTTTGTCGTTAATGGTTATATTAATATATAAAAAATATATATTTTTTTCGCAAACATTTATTTATGAATTTTAAACAAAAAATTTTTAAAATTTTTATATTATTTTTCTTAAGCAATTATTTGCTAGTTTTCCGTAATGTTCATTAGTTAGTTTTACCATTAGACAGCAAGTGTGTTTGAGATCTAACAGACATGATCGTTTATTGTGACAAATTATTGTGGGTTGTGTCTGGCTGTTTAGTTAGTGATTTTTGGTCACAGACTTTAAATGGTGGCCGTGTAACTTTATACGGGGGTTGTGTGGATTTGGTTTGTTTGTTTGTTTATTTATTTTTTCCAACGATTAATTAGTGTTTTTAAATGTACTAATTTTTTGGTTATTATCTTTATTAAAAGATAATTTTTTTTTCAACATTCTCCTCATGTCCAAACATATTTACATTAAAAACAACTTTTTCTTAAATACAATTTCCTTAATGGTGCCAATAATCTTAAACTAAAAAATGAACAAAAAAAATCATTTAATTTTGCCTCAAGAATATTAAAAAGTAAAACCATTTAAATTTTGTTTTTATAAACCCTGCCTCCTTATAGAAAAACTTAACCAACAAAAAAACTTGCTGCAGCTTTTAATACTTAGAGTTTTTCTTTATTTATTTCGTAGTTTTTTCTTAGATATTTGATACCATTTTGGTTTTAGTTATTATTGCTAAAAATTGATCTAGTTACAGGTTATTTCTTTTGTTTTATGAATTCAATATGAAAATCATAAGCGGATACCTTTTAAATGTATTTTGATAGGTATTGAATTTTATTTGAGTTTATTTCAATTTTTTCTTTTTTATTTTTATTTTGTTGTACTATAAGTCATTACATTAACTTGTTCAACACTTTATAACTGCAAGGGTTTCAATGTTGCAAGATTATCGCTGCTGCTGCAACAAAAAAATTGCAAGAAATAAAAATGAAAAAAAAAATATTATTTTGTGGTTTTCAGAAATTGGGTGAATATCGAAAAGTGTTAGCAAGTTGTTGTTGTTGTTGTTGCCAATAATTGAGCTAAAATATTTTGAAATAAATCTGTATCACATATAACGTCGGCAGTATGATGATTGACGTTGGAAAAACTACTTAAGAAGCTAGGAAAATATTATGTAATTATGGCTCAACAAGAAATCATTAATATTTTCAAAATATTTGACGTTTATTGTCAGGAAATTATGTCAAAAATCCACCTATTACTAAGAGAGTTAGATAAAGCTTTAAAAAAAATGTTGTTTTAAAGTTAGAATACAAAATATATAAATATTTTAAAGAAAGAGTTAATGATCATTAGCTATTTGCAACACTGAAATATCTATTGAATTATTTTAAATTTTTAAGATAATAAATAACTATGATTTTCTATAGTAAATTTATCGAAATTTTTGATATGTTTGATAAAAGTTATCGTAAATTAAGATTTTTATTTTTAAGTTATCGAAAATTAATACAACATTGACTTTCTTTAAAAACTTATTGATAACCTCGGTTTTTTATAGTGACATTATTTATCTTCTATAGACAGTTTATAAATCACTTTAATAATTTATAATAAAGTTATCAATAACTGAAATTTTCTATAGAAAATTTGTCGATAAGTTTATTATTCTTTAGAAAAGTTGTCGATAACTTAATCCTATATAAAAAATTAGTCAATAACTTTGATCTTCTTTAGAAAAGTTCTACATAATTTTTAACTTTGATCTTCCATAGAAAAGTTATCGATAACTTTAATTTCCCATTTAGTCTTCTATACACAAGTTGTCGATATCTTTGATCTTCTTCAGAGATCTTATCGATTACATTCAACTTCTAAGAAAAAATAATCGATTGCTTTGATATTTTATAGAAAAGTTTTCGATATCTTTTAACAGTCATAAAAAAGTTATCGATAACTTTATTTTCCTATAGATATTTTTGATATTCTACAGAGAGCTTATCGATTACTTTGAACTTCTGTGAAAAAATAATCGATAGCTTTGATATTTTATAAAAAAGTTTTCGATATCTTTTAATTATTATAGAAAAGTTATCTTAGAAAATGTAATTATCGAAAAATTTGATATTCTAAGAAAAACTTATCGATAACATTAATTTTCTATGGAAAAGCGTCAACAACTTAAATCTTCCATAGAAAAGTTGTTCTTAACTTATTCCTATATAGAAAAGTTATTGATCATTTGTATATGTCATAGAGAAGTTATCGATAACTTTAATTTCCCATAGAAAAGTTGTTCATAACTCTAATCTTCTATAAACAAGTTGTCATTAACTTTGATCTTTTACAGAGAACTTATCGATTACTTTAAACTTCTATGAAAAAATTATCGATAGCTTTGGTATTTTAAAGAATAGTTCTCGATAACTGCTATAGAAAAGTTACCTTTAAAACAATAACTGTGATCTTGTATAGAAAGGTTATTAATCAATTTAATCTTATCTTCTATAGATCATTCTCTTTTATAGTCAATGAAAATGTTATCGATAAGTTGGATATTCTATAGATAAGTTTATCGATAACTGTGATACTGTATAGAAAGGTTATTAATCATTTTGGTTTTGTATAGAAAAGTCATCGATATCTTTGATCTTCTATAGAAAAGTTATCAATCACTTTAACCTACTATAGAAATATTATCGATAGGTTTTTTAATCTATAGAAAAGTTTTCGGTAACTTTAATCTCTAATGAAAATATATCGATAGTTTTGACCTTCTAAATTAAAGAATTGATCACATTGATCTTCTAAATCTTCAAAATCAAGAAAAGTTTTCATCTCCTTGAGAAAATTTATCGATACTTATTATCGATAGCCTTATGTTTTTAGAACAATAATGAATTACTGTAAGTGTTCAATTATTTCATTATTTTTAAATTTTTTTTTAAACCAATTTTATTCTGATATGATTTCCCAATTTATGTATAAATCAATTAAAATTCTTTAAATTCATTTATATAAAAAATTGTAAAATCAATTCTTATAATACTAAAATTAATTTTATAGCTCTTCATTTTTAAAAAAATAAAAAAATTTATTATTATTCAACATTAATCTTAATACAATTTCAATTTCATACATTCAATCTAAATTCAGTTTTTATTTGAAATCTTTAACTAAATAAATTGCTAACAATTTAAATTTTTCGAAAATTTGTTATGGCATTGTGCTTAATTTTAGAAAATTAATTTTAAATTTACAATTTTTATTTTGTTTTTCGTGTGCCACAAAATGCTGTATGATGCCAAAAGAAAAATCATTAAATAAATTAACAAGTTGTAGTGTTAACTAAATAGCAATGAATGTTATAAAACAATATACAAAACACTTGTAACAACTTAATTGGTAAAATCATTGAAATTTTGGAATGAAAAAAATACATACTTATGTATATATGTATGTATATGTAGTATACGAAAAGTCTTAGTTAAATCTAAAGATTTTTAGTTTATAGTGGGTTGCAAGAGATCATACGTTTCTGTTGCTATTGATTAAATTAACTTAAATTAAAAAAGAAATAAGTTTAAATTAAGTTAACAATTTAATATGTTTATAGATAAATACTGAGTTTTTGTGACAATTTTATTGATTTAGAGCAAACATATTGCAAATTATTGTTTGTAAACAAATTTTATTAGTAGATTAAGTTTTTATTATACAAATTTAAACTTTATTTATTTGAACTAAATTTGAATTATTTAACAATATTTAATTTAAATATTGAAATAATTGTTAAACTATTATAAAATTCTTAATATTATTTGTATAATTACCAATCTAGTTAAAATATTTCAAATATTTATGGTTGTCCCAAAGAAAATTTATTTTTAAAATAACCAACATTTACTAAAATGTCTGTCTTTTGATTTCACATGTAACTTTAATTATGTTTACTATTTGTTGTGATATTTATCTGTATTTGTTGTAATCGGTGAGTTGTTGAATGTTATAAAAGTACTTCTTAAAGGCCTTAAATTTGTACCAACATTTAGTACTATTTTCAACATCTTACTTTAACGCAATTTGTTAGTAATATTCGAATTTTTATGTTGGTTCTAAAATATGTCCCGAGATATTTCAATCTAATCATATCCTGTTTAATAGACATGTTTTTTTATTCACTCTCTCATTCAGCTTTAATTGCCTTTAAATTATGAATGAATGAATGAATGAATGAATGAATGAGTATCATTTCTTATTATATCCTACACCACTTTAGTGGAGAGGGTTTGTGCTGATGTTTGTTACGCACAAAAATATTAGTACTATCGGCTCAGAATCATTTTCTGAGTCGATTTACATATGTGCGTCCGTTCATATAAACCTTTTAATCAAAATACGGGTCGCAATTTTGAAGATAATTCAAAGAAATTTGAAGATAATTCAAAGAAATTTGATACATGATCTTTATTGATCAAGGAACAAAGCCTATAGAAAATGGTTATGGTCGGTTTATTATTTCACTTAGCCCCCATACAACTGAGCCCCCGACTGTTAGTCTGTTCTCCCCGGGGGCATGTTACCTTGGCGAGACCTCCGCCTTGGTGTTATTGCAATCACGGGGTATAAAGAGGGCCCAATACCTCCAATCTGACCGGGATTGAAAAATTGGTGTTCTCAGTCTACTGCTTGGCTTAGTCCTTGCATAGATTGCCAGAGGTCAGACCAGAGCACCGCATAATCTGGTACTACGGGTGGCCAGTTGCCCGCAGGACTATGTCCTGGCTGGTCAGTTGGTTGAGGTTCCTTCGGGATCCACATAGTGGTGTCAATTGTATATGATACAGAATGAATGTAGAGGTATGGGGGCCTTACCCCACCCGTATACCTAAATGAGTGTGTCGTATGTTTTTCTCTATGAATGTGTCGAATAAATGAGATGTGTGCTGGGTTGAATGATGATGGATGAAAGATATCATATACAAGTGATACCGATTAATTTTCCTTCCTTGTCCAGATGTGTTCAGAGTATACTCTGTTGATATCAGACTTACCACAGCGTGTCACTGTGAGTAAGAACGATGTCTACGGCTTATTGATGGATCGTGCTTCGGTCCACCGGTTATGTCTCTAGGTGCTGTTGCCGAATCAACAGAGCCATAGTAGTGTGGTTGTCTTACAACGTGACAACTTTGGCAAGAGATTAGATAGCTCGAGTACTCCAGCAAATGGACCGGTCATAGCCAATGTGCAAAAATTGCCACCTGAGTCTTCATTGAAGACAAAGGGGCGATGGTAGATCGTTCTCAAGTCTACCCTGTGGATGAAAAAGACCACCGTGAGATAAGGCCGACACGGCGGGTGCTCACGTTAAAACTCTCGACAGTCTGTTAGTGTGAACTAAACTCCTTTAGAAGTCAACAATAATATGACAATTTTGTAAAAATTTTCGTGTGCTTTGACCTGGGAAACTTTTGTTGAAAAACTTTTGATGTTATGTGTGAGCAAAAGAGAAAGTTTCCCAAAAAAAGTTTTCCGGTGTGAACCGGTACTTATGATTGCGCACTTGAAATTTTTTTACAAATTGTCGCATTATTGTTGACAGGGCTTTAGTGTGAACCTAGTATAATTCAACTCTTCGTGTGAACTTGGTATAATCATTTTCTTTGTTCGTTTAGTTTTAGTGTTAGTTTCATAAAATATACGAATTCTTTCCAAAATATACGAATTCTTTCCTGGTGTTTAAAATATCATAGTTTTCAATGGATATGTTCATATCCAATAATTGGCGGATATGAATCTATAAGGTCTATATATAATCCATATATAATCATATATGACCGTTTTTAGCTGGGTTATTGTAATTACTGAAAAATGATTCGAAAATTACTCAAAAATTATCAGAAATTCGACACATGAATGACTCAAACAGGATTTACAAATTAGTCAGAACTTTTCAAAAGAGGGCTTCATAAATAACTATTTTAGAAGAGTCGCGGATGGGGTATAATTTTCTACCAATTTATGATCAATAAGTTTGAGTTCTGAAAAATATTTAAAAATATCGAATACTTAGTACCAAAAAATGTACTTTTACATTCTTTCTAATAAAACTAAATTAATTACAAGTTTTTCTTTTAATATTTTATTTGAATTATTTTGCAAGGTAAAGATTTTTCGTAATTTTACAGTAAATAACTTTTAAACTGGTACTTTTTCTATGCGTATAACATCTAAAAAGTACTTTTTCTTATGAGATATTGTCTCTCATTGTTAGCAGAATTTTTTCAGGTTTATTACCCTGTTGTTGATTTGCCACTGCGAATATTTTGCTGCAAACTTTTGTAAATTGCTTTTGAATTAAAAAATTCTTTTTTTACCAACTACTAGCGTAGGTGTTAGTTGAAGTTTTTGTATAAAAATATTTTTTGTTAATGCAGTAACTGTTGGCAGCTGCTACTTGTTGTTGGTCTAGCAAATTAATGAATTTTACAACATACAGTTAAAAATAATTGTATGCGACTTATTTTAAATAAAATTAAAAATAAAAAAGAATCTGTACATATAACAACAATTAATTATTTAGTGATTGTTTTGTGTGTTGATAAAAAATTTTATAAGTCTAGTCTTTTAGTCTCTTCGGATTTCGAACAAAGACATAGAGAAAACAAAAAGAAATCGTTAAAACATGTAACAACTGCTTTAAGTACAAGCAATTAAAAATCTTTAAATATAAGATCTAGTTACACAGTTTTTATAGGTTTATAGCAGTGAACGGCATATATGGTTTATAGAAGCCGAGCTTTTTTTAAAAAACCTTTTTTTAACAGAATTTATTGAACAAAAGTTTTCAATAAATAAAAAAGTTTTCAATAAAATCATTTGTAAAGTAAATGTATTGTATTCTCTTTATGACGATCATTGTCTGAAAAACATTTCATTCATAAAATTTTTATTAAGAGACCAGCATTTAAGACATTAAAACGTGCGTTTTTAGCTAAATTTTTATAGGAAATTTTTACTTTAACAATTTGGAAACATGAAACTGATTTTTTGTGACCAACACTTTCAACTAAAAACGAACAAGTTAAACAATTTATACAACAAACTCTTACTTTTTCAATTTAAATTTTTGTCGGTTAATACTAACTAGCCATGCAATCAACTTTGACATGTCAAGTACTTCACGGATGTTTAATTATATGAATCAAATAACTTAGAAAATACCAAAAAACCAAAACAAGATTTGTTACCAAACTATTGCTATTGGTATTCAAAAAACATACTACCTTTACATGTTTTACTTGAATAGATCTTGATTTGATTTAAAACACTTTTTTTGTAATTTTCCTTTTGTTTTTTTGGTCTAGTGTTTTTAATTTTAGTTTTTTGATCTGTATTAGGAAATTGAAAGTATGTTTTTAGAAACACGTTATTGCAATTTTGATGTCAATTGTAATTATTCACACTAAATTGAAAAATAAAATGAAAAAAAATACCAACAAAAATTTCAAAAAAATAATAAAACAACTGTGAAATGAAGACAGACGACTCTGACTGCCTGAAAAACGACCCAGAAATGAAGTAAGAGAAACATTTTTTGTATTTGTAACACTTGCATGTCGAATGTCGTCGTTCGCAATTGATCTGCTCTAATACATTTTTGTGTTTTGGTATCAATTGATTTTTATGGATATGAAAATGAAAATTCGAATTTTCTTAACATTTTTCTTAACGAAAGTAATTGTTATGTAATTTGGGAATTTTGTTGAAGGAAATATAAAAGTAACATTTTTAAAACTTTTGTATATTAAAAGTAAAAATTAAATGACATATATGTAGCAGCATCTAAAAATACACTTTAAGTGATACAAATAGGTTACATTTGCCTGCTTTAAAATATTTCGAATTAGTAGCATAGAAATTCTGCAAATTTGATTCTACCCAGCAAAATCTTTACTTACCCGGTAAGTAGGCGAGTAATATTGGAGAATAGTGTATGTAGTTACTTTTTGGGTGAATAACTACTTATTTTTGTTCGACGATGACCAACAAATAACTAGTTACATATATCATTACCCGACTCTTCCGGATTTAAAACTAGTTTTACAGTTCTTTTTTATGTTTCTATTCTCTTAATCAATGGAATGGTTTTCACACAAATGTATATATCGACATTTCTTGAAATAATTTCCAAAATCGACTACGATTAGAAGCTCTAACTAATACCTTATTGGACATATGCTATAGATAATCGTCTACAAATTCTTTTAAAAAAAATGATTTATGTCATTAATAACGACAACTCATTACCAAAATTTGAAAATATATTACTGGGTAATGTTAATTATTTACTTCTATCAGCTTCCAAGTGTAAAGAAATATTGATTTCTACACTGAACTACTTAGAACTGAACTAGAACTGAACTAGAACTGAACTAGAACTGAACTAGAACTGAACTAGAACTGAACTAGAACTGAACTAGAACTGAACTAGAACTGAACTAGAACTGAACTAGAACTGAACTAGAACTGAACTAGAACTGAACTAGAACTAGAACTGAACTAGAACTAGAACTGAACTAGAACTGAATTAGTACTGAATTAGAACTGAACTAGAACTGAACTAGAACTGAACTAGAACTGAAAGAGAATTAAGCTAGAACTAACTAGAACTAAACTTGAATTCAACTAGAGCTGGATAACAATTAACTTTAATTTATTTATTTTTTAAGAGACCTCAAAACTAAAGCTCTTTCTTTCATCTATTTCCATTACAGGATCGTGCACGCAATGTTTCAGAACGTTTGTCCTCCACCACTACCCTAACGGTCAACATAGCCGATTCAGATGATTTAGATCCATCGTTTATATATCGTGGCTGCGTACTGCTCGATGGCGCCTGTATTAATCCAGAATATACTGCTTCAGTGCCAGCAGGGTCATTGCAAGGTGTACTCACAGTGACACCTGAAAGAATACAAGCAGTAGATTTGGATACAATAAGTTCACCCATACGTTACTCATTTGCTAGCGGCATGCCGGGAAATTATGCAGATTATTTTGAAATCGATGAACAGACAGGAGTGCTAAAACAAATTAAAGCGGTAGATACCTCAACGGCTAAAAAGTATGATATTATAGTTAAAGCCGAAGAAGTATCCACTGCGAAACGGTTTACCACCGCTAAATTAACCATTAATGTTAAACCAGTAGATGCCAATCCACCAGTTATATCGGCCAGTTCAGTTGTGGGTTATGTAGATGAAAATTCTCCCTTAGGAACCCGAGTATTAGATGAGAATGGTAAACCTATATCTTTCAAGACTACAGATGCCGACTTAACTGAAGATGATCCAAAACCAGATTATATTTACGAATTAACGACACCTTCCTTTGAGGTAACTGCCGATAGTATTTTAGTGGTAAATGAAGAAGGTTTAGATCGTGATCCTCCAGCTCCTGGAAAATACAAATTCCAAGTGGTGGCACGAGAACCTAAAACCAATGCTGCTAGTGCTCCTTTAAGTTTAACTGTTATACTAAAAGATGTAAACGATAATGCTCCCAAATTATCGATGGTTCCTCCAGTGTCCATTACAGCTGGAGATGGCGTACGTAAAGTTGCCAATGTGACAGCCACCGATAATGATGAGGGCGCCAATGCTGTGATAACTTACTCTATTTATCATGTCTCCAATAATGGCATGCAAAAGTTCTATATCGATGAACAGACGGGAGAAATAGAAACTCGGGGACGCCTTTTGGCTGGAGAACAGTATAGTATTACGGTACAGGCTTCAGATATAGGAGGACTTTCATCGCAGGCTATTGTAGAGGTAACGGTAACACCTGGGCCTAATACCAAGCCACCGAAGTTTGTTAAACCTGTTTATGAGGTACAAGTTAGTGAGGGAGCCGAAATTAATTCTACCGTTACTGTGGTGCATGCTGAAGATCCCGAAAATGATCCTGTGATATATTCCATAATATCGGGTAATGATTTAAGACAATTTGCCGTAGGCCAAGAATCTGGAGTTATAGCTGTGATACGTAAACTGGATCGTGAAAGTTTAACACGGTATCAGTTAATTGTTAAGGCTGAAGATAATGGAGGTCTTTCCAGCACCGCTACTGTTAATATCAAGGTCACCGATATCAACGATAAGAATCCGGAATTCGATGAATCCACATTGCCTTATGTGTTCCATGTAGATGAGGGTAAGGCTAAAGCTTTTGTGGGTATTGTTCATGCCACCGATGCGGATGAAGGTATAAATGCCGAAATTACCTATTCCGTACCCAATGATATACCTTTTTCTATTAATGGTTCCTCGGGAGAAATACGTACGTCCGTAGCTTTGGATTATGAAAAACAAAATGAATATCGTTTTGTTGTCACTGCCAAGGATGGTGCTCCTGATGCTCGTTTGGGTACAGCTAGTGTTACGGTTTTGGTCAAAGATCTTCCCGATGAAGTGCCTAAATTCAGCGATTCTCGTATAGATGTGCGCATACCAGAAAATGAACCAGATGTTACGGTGGCTACAGTACAGGCCTTTGATCCTGATACTATGCCAGAAATAACATATGTGATACGCAAAGGAGCTACCGATCTTTTTAAGGTTAATCCCCAAACTGGTGAAATTAGAACGACTAAGGGTTTGGATTATGAAAAACAAAAGGTCCATGAACTAATTGTGGGCACCATAGAGAATGATGGCAACGCAGCTGGGGATACCATTAAAGTTGTGGTAGAGGTAGAAGATCGCAATGATGTGCGTCCGGTATTTGTGTCGGTACCCGAACCGGTAACAGTTAATGATGATCAGCCTATAGGTGCCATGATAGCCACTATGCCAGCCATAGATGGTGATGGTTCTTCTCCAGGTAATGTGGTACGCTACGAAATGGTGGGTAGAGGTAAAGCTTTGAAATATTTCCAAGTTGACCCCGATACTGGTGCCATACGTATACGTGATGAATTGCGCAAGGAAGAAGACACCGAATATCAGGTGGACATAAGGGCTTACGATTTGGGAGAGCCTCAACTGAGTTCTGTAGCCACTTTACCGGTATTTGTTAGACACTTACTGACCGATCCCAATGAGGACAATATGATGGAGGGCCGTCTAGATAATGGTGTCATAATGTCCCCCGAAAGTTTGGGTTTGGCATTTAGTGATGATAGTTATACTACTGGAGTGCCTGAAACCACTGGCATTAATGCCACCATTAAGCTGATACAAGTTATTAACTCAAAGAAATCGGTTAAATCAAATCCCGGCTTTAAATGTGAAATCATTAAAGGCAATGATTTGGGTTTGTTTAATGTAACCCAAGAAGATCATGGTTGCGGCATAAAATTAATAAAACATTTGGATTTTGAAAATAAAACTGCTCATTCTTTAGATTTGAAATTGGTCTCTCATAAATATTTCATTAATCCACAAAAAAGTACCACTACAGTTAAAATTATAGTGCAAGATGAAAATGATAATGCACCTGAATTTATCTACAATAGGGCTCGAGGTCGCAAAGATACTTTCTATGCAGTTGTTACCCCCGAAATGGATACAGATACACCCATATTACAGGTGCGAGCCACCGATCGGGATTCGGGTAAATTTGGCATGATTCGCTATAAGATATACGATGAGGAAGACAACACTTTAAGCACTGACAATTTGGTAAGTTTTGCTGTTATTAAGATAACGTTTTAGCTAAAGTTAATCATTTGTGTGTTTCCTCTAACAGCCCACCAGTTATTTTGTCATGACCGAGGAAACGGGTATTTTACGTACGGCCAAATCATTCCGCGAGCAAACAAATTTCCCCAAGATTTTCTATGTAGAGGCTCGAGACAACGATGGTCAAGAAATGGGTTCTCATCGTACACGAGCTCGCATTGTTATTAATCAAATTACTGATTTAAATCGCCTTTCTCTGGTCTTTTCTGATGCTACACCCAATGAATTGCGCAATCAATATGCCGCCTTAGAAGAATTATTTTCCGAAAAGACAGGCGGTTTAATTACGGGCATAGAACGTTTTAGCAATCGTAAATTTTTAAATGAAAATGGTACTATTTTGGAAAATCCCTCAGCCACTGATGTTTGGTTTTATCTTATTGATCCTAAAACGGAAACTATTCTACAGCGTAATTCTTCCATAGTTCAAGAAACCCTATTGGAACCTACCGCCCGAGCAGAACTGAATTTTGCTGCCTCAGGTGTGGCCAGAGCCACAGCGGAGGGTATTTATCCACCCATCGAATTAAAGCAAGTGGTACAAAGCAAGGTGAGAAAGAGTTTAAAGAAATTTTTAATGGAATTTGTAATAAATTTAATAATTGCTTCTTTTCTATTAGATTTTGCCTATAGCTATTAACGATGAAGTTTTCCCCTATACTTTGATAGCAATATCAATTATTATATTGATTTTGGGTATAATTGGTATCATCTATATTTGCATTTCTTGGTCAAAGTAAGTGTAAATCCTAGACTACTATTAGGCAGTATTTTTAAGCTTTTCTAATGGACTATTTTTCTTCTCCTCATTCAGGTACAAAAACTTTAAACAACGCATGCGTCAATATTCCACCCCCAGTCCAACACGTTATGATCCCGTCATAGTTAATTCTCAAGCCTCTAATGGTGGTGATACTGTAGCCAATCTGAAAGAGTATGAAACTCAAGTTTTAGCCATGGCAGTACCACCTGATGGTGATGATGAACTGCAAATTGATTTCAGTGCTAAAAATCATGCCTTCTCCCTAGACAATGTGAGTTATATAACTCACAAAGAACACAATGGCAGCTCAAGTGGGGGACAAACTAGTCCTTCACATTCCGAAGCTACCACTGCCACCATAGCAACACTACGCAGAAATAACAACAATAATTTAAATAATATGTCGGCCAATAATAATATTAATAATCATACCATGAATAATAGACAAAATACTTTTAATCGTACATTGGAAATGAATGTACGCAATAATGCTAATCCATTGGCGGCCAATGGAACACTGCCGGGAACTTTAACGCTGGGTCGTATTAAACATCAAAATTCTAATCATTATCAGAATGGTGGCTATAAATTGGATACAGTGAGTCGTAATAATTTGGCAAATGCCCAAAATAATGCGTACAGTACATTGGGAAGAAGGGGCAATACTTTTAGTAATAATAATTCCAATGCCAACAATGGCGCTGAAATGGGAGCTAATGGGGAGCTAATGACAAATACTTTGGGTAGGAATCATCAGCATAATATACAGCGGGGATATAATGAAGTGCCAATAACAAATCCATTATTTCAAAGGTGAGTGTTAATGAAGAACTATACAAGAATTGTTTTTAAAAAAGTTTAATTGTTTTTAAATATTTAAACTGATCTTTTAATCAGTTTAAATATTGGTAGTTTTGAAGAAATGTTTAAAATCAACTAGAAAAACCTGTAAACAAAGTATAACAAGTAGTCCGACTCTCATATACAGGAAATTACTCTCTCACATCTACGAGTGTCGTGTGAATTCGACTCTCTTGTGAGAAATTTAAACTTGTCAAAACACTCAAATGATTAACTTACTTTTTGGGCCACTTTAAAAGATTTTACGCGAAATTACGGTTGTGCACACAAAATCTATAATTTTTTAAAATAATTTTATTTCACTTTTCATACAAAATTTTGTTTAATTTTCTTAAACTAGAAAAAAATATTTTTTTTTCTAATTATTGACATTTCATTTTTGTTGTTGTTGAATTTTAATTTACAAACAGAGTTTCAATTTTTGGTATTAAAAATTCGAACAAATTTAAAATTGTAACTTTTTTATAAAACTCTGTATGTTTAGAATGCACCTATACATATACATTTTTGTTACTAACACATATTTAGAGTTAGGTACTTTTTCATTAACACATGCTTAGAGTTAGGTACTGCTGTCAAAGAGTCGGACTACTTGTTATACTTTGCCTGTAAATGATTTGTTAAAAAATCTCTAAATCTAATTATTGGAAAAAAATCCAACACTTTTTTAATTTTAACTTTATTTTCTTTACCTTTCTCTATTTATTGCAGATCTAATGGCGATTTAAGTCATATAAGTCCTTCAAATGAAAATGTTACCTTCGGTAAACGGGATTATGGTCAAATGGGTTTTTCCTATTTAAATGATTTAGATCGCTCAGAAGTCGAAACAACAACCGAATTATGAAAAATTTCGAATATAAAACGAACTTTAAAATAAAAAAACAAAACCCTCAACAAGCCAAAATACTTTTTTAAAAATATTTTAGTTAATTTGTAAAAAAAATAATAAAACAATAAATGCAATATTTTTTAAAATATCTTTAATATAAAAATCTAAAATTAAACAAAAAAAAACTGCAAATTTTGTTGCCATTAAGTTAACATTTAAAATAATTATGTACATATGTATGTATGTAAAGAAAAACACAGCGAACAAATAAATAAATAATTAAGACTTTTTTTGTAAATATAAATATAAAATATGACTAAAAACAATAATAAACAAAAATTATTTATAAAATAGTCATTATATATTAAGATGTGATTTATTATAAAACGACTATAAAACTTCCATAAATTTAATGCATAATCTTAAATATTATTTACAATTTAATTAATTTTAATTATTACATAAGTGTAAATGTTTTATTTTTTTTTTTAATTAGTTAGTTTATTAAATAAAAAACCAAGTTTTAATATATATCGAAATGTTATAAGTATAAATAAATATTTGTAAAACCATAACTGATGTCTTGTTTAAGCAAATTTAGTGAAAAACTGAAAATAAAATTTGAAATAAAAATATTAAATAAAAAAACATTTTTTTATTTTAATAATATTCAATTGTAAAAAACATAACATTTATAAAACACCCTCTCTATATTTCTCACAATTTTAAATACAACTCTGTATGGTATGAAACTCACCTCGACCAACAGCTGTTTCTTAAAATTATTTTCGCCTCACCCTGTTTAGTTGTGCAAAAAAACTTTTTATTCGCCGGTTGCTAATTTTTAGCAATTAGTAAGAACATATTAAGAAAATATTTATTTCAAATACTTTTTTGTGCTATATTAATAAAAAAAAAACAATTTCCCTAATATACTAAAGGTGAGCTAATAATTATTGTATATATATCTCGCCAGTTTTCTTAAATGCTGCCTAGAAAACTTGATAAGAAATCCATCCAACAACAATGTAATTAAACTGATTGTTTATGAATGTACATATCAATAAAAACACAAAAAGTTGTGTTTATTTGTTTATCTCTACAATTCTCTTGTGAAGTACAAATAATCGATTCGGAAACTGTTTTCATTTTATATTCTATATAACAACACGTGCTGTGACGTAGTGTATTCTTTTGTTCTGAAATAAAATAGATTAGATTCATTTTTAATTGTGCTTAGAGTAGCAGATTTTCTGGTGATTTCATAACAACATTGTTTTTTCATATTACATAAACTGGAGAATATTTCATTTGGATAAACTAC
The DNA here is from genome assembly GCF_022045245.1 of Lucilia cuprina. NCBI lineage: Eukaryota > Metazoa > Arthropoda > Insecta > Diptera > Calliphoridae > Lucilia > Lucilia cuprina. Next base: position 40,573,853 of record NC_060952.1, read on the forward strand.
ACATAAATGGAATCTATAAGTAATGATTTGTGTTTTGTTATTCTTTGTTGTTGGTTTTGTTGCAACAATGTAACGCTATCTATTGTAATCCAAGCAGAATAAGAGTTGCCGTCACAAAATTTTTAATTTCGGGAATAACGGAATAATACTGCAACTTAGTTGAATTTATAAATTAGACAACGTTAGATTACTATAAGAAAACTACCGTTGGTGATAACGTTATACTTTGGTGATAAACATGATACAACTAAAAAGATAAAAAATATAACGAAGTTTTAAAAATTTATTTATAAAATGGTTTTTAGAGAGAATTCTCTAAACAAAAATATTTATAAGAAAACATCAGCTATAGCTTAACTATAGTATTCTGTGAAATAACAATCACGCAGAACAAAATTTATATTTTAATTATTCTGTAAATTGAATAGCAAACTATTTCTTCTATACTTCAGAAATGGCTAAACTTGACGAAAAAATCGGCTTCATTGGTGGTGGCAATATGGCATACGCCATTGGCTCTGGTCTCATCAATCAGGGAATCGTTAAGGCAGGACAAGTATTTGTCTCCGGTCCAAATCTAGAAAATCTTCAACGTTGGCGTGATATTGGAGTGGCCACAACAGAAGACAATAATGTAATTGTAGATAAAACTGATATTATATTTATATGTGTAAAACCTCACATTCTGACACCTTGTGCTATGCAATTAAGAAATAATCATGTAAGAACAGCCAAGGATAAAGATAAGTTATTTGTGTCAGTAATAGCTGGTGTAAATTTAAAGGACTTGGAAGAGGTAAGTAATTTTATTTAGGAAAATTGAATAAATGTTAATTTTTATAAATCTTTTAGAGTTTCTCATTTATAGATTGTTTGAAAATGATACGCACTATGCCCAATACACCCATGCAAGTTGGTGAAGGTTGCACTGTTTATACGGCCGGTTCTTATATAGTGCAACAGGATTTGGAAAAAGTTCATTTAATGTTAAATTCTTTGGGTATAGCCCAACAAGTACCCGAGTCAATGATTGATGCTGTGTCAGGGGTATCAGGCTGTGGTCCTGCTTTTGTATACACCATTATCGAAGCTTTAGCTGATGGTGCTGTTAAAAATGGTGTTCCTCGCCAAATGGCTTTACAGTTTGCCACACAAACTGTTTTGGGAGCAGCAAAGACTGTTATGATTACCGGTAAACATCCCGCCGTGTTAAGAGATGAAGTCTGCTCCCCCGGTGGAGCTACAATTGTGGGTGTGCATGAATTAGAGAAAGGAAACTTAAGGTAAAATTAACAATTTGTAATAGAACGTAGTGAGTTGGTAACTTTTATCTTTTTTTAGATCTACCCTAATGAATGCCGTTGAAAAAGCTTCCCAACGTGCCGCAGAACTTGGACGTAAAGGTAAATAAGTTAATTGTACTTAATATTATGTCCTTGGAGTTACATCTAATATATGTTTGGTGTTGAATAAATAAAAAAACAAATAATTCCATATTTTGGCTTATGGCTATTAAGAAAATAGCATATTTTTATAAATTTCATGCTTAAATTACATACAACTAAAAAGGAATTTTTATAATTTCTTTAAATATTTTTTTATTTATTCACGATCTTTTTTACTAACGTATTCCACACATTTTGAAGGATCCGTGGGAAAATATTCTTGACATTTGGTCATCAAACGTTTTAAGCCTTGTATATATTTACGTTGTGTCTCGTCGTTCATGACATGAGCAACATTTTTCGAAAAAATCTTTTCTCGTCCAGTACGGGCATGAATACCAACCATAGTAACACCAATAGGCCAGGGAGCATTTCCTATAGCCATCTCCAAATAGGCATCACTGGCGTGAATATAATTTCTATTAAGTAAATGTTTACAAATATCACTTAGACTTTCCAGAATATCATCGGGCAGTGATCTATTTTTCAATTTACGAAATAGTGGCTTCACATATTCCTTAGTTTGTGTGTAGATAACACGGGCCATTTTAACTTTTGTGGACATTTTCTCTTGTTTAGAAAAACTGGAGATTTGATCACTCCATAATTTGAGTATATAGGTCAGTAAGGTCATTATGACATCCATATCGTATTCTTTGTTATTACGTCCCATTTTTAGAGACATGGCTTTAATGCTCTCCCAGTCTACACTTTCGTCTATTTCTGCAAATTCGTTTTTCTTTTCCTCCTTTGAAGTTGGTGCGTTAGCAAACATTTCCTGCAAATAGGCTTGATCTACTTGTTCCATGGCTTCTTGGAAATCATTACGGAAACCTCTATTCGCTTCCGGCTGTGAAATTTCACACTGTCTTAAACGTTGGAAGGCCTCTGGCTCGGTTTCACCAAACAGCAATATGGGTTCTCCACGTTCTCTTAATCTGCGTATAACTTCTACGCGCGGTAAAATATTTTGTCCATCATTGGTGAAATTGTAGCCTCCATCGTTGGTATTTTGATCAGATTCATTATTTTCCGGGATTTTGTAGCCCTGCTTCTGTAAAATTTCTTCGGTACTTTTTGCTATTAGCTCTCCCCTTTTAAAATACTTCTTTTTATCATCGACGAGTTGTTTGTCCTCTAAAAGTTTACGTTTTCTGGCTATTTCAGCTTTTAAAATATCCATAATTTTATTTTAGCGAAATTAAATCGAAAAAATATTTTTTTATCAAAAACTTGTATTTATTTCCCCAGCTGATTTGTTTATTTACAAATAAAAATGGAGAGTGACGTTCTAAACGTCAAAAAGAAATGAACAGAATTGTTTTACAGTGAACAATATGGCAACATTAAAACTTATAGCAAATTAAAGCAACGTTGCCGTATAAAATATATTGTTTACAAAATACAAATAATATTTCTTAAATTATTTTTCCAAAATAGTTTTATTAAAACATTATGCAAAAAAATATGTTAATTTTTAACAATTACGAAATTAAGTGAATTGTTTAAATTGCAATAGTTTTATTAATTGTATCTGGCAATACTACCATTTGTTATTTGTGGTGAATTTGTCAATTTATAACAACAATAACAAAATTTTGCAAAAAAAAGTTTCCACAATATTCTACAAAAGAGAATATATAAGTTTCCTTATAATTGAGAACTTCTGCCAAAAATCCTTACAAAATATCCATAAAAAATGCCTAAAAAAATGGGAATGAATTCCAAGGCTGTAGAAGCCCGAGAACGTAAAGCTGCCGTAAAGAAAGCCACACAAGAAAAAGCGACCAAGGAGGCAGAAGATCGTCTCTGGAAAGATGATGACAAAACATTGGCACGCAAGCAACAGAAACGTGAAGAAGATGAACGTAAAAAAGCTGAAGCTGCCAAAAGAAAGGCTGAAGCTAAAGCGCTACTCGATCAGGAAATGAATTCTATAAAAACACAGGGTAAGCAACCGTTGGCAAAGATTAATCGTCAACAGATTTTGGAGGAAATGGAAAAGAAACAAAGAGCAATAGATGCTATAAATGCGGCCAACAAACCTCTACCACCTAGAGTAGTAGTACAAAATGATTATATAGAAGAAAATCTCAACCGTAGTATGGCCGATGTGGAAGTGGCTACTGGTATTGAACAAGCCATTGCTGTATTGAGGTCAGTTTTACGCTTCTCCTGTTGTCTGTAAAGAAAATAATAACCCTTTAACAAAAAAATAATTTTAGTGTCAAAGATGAAGAGGAAGACAAACATCCCGAGAAACGTATGCGTGCCGCCTTCAAAGCTTTCGAGTCTGCTAATCTGCCACGTATCAAAGCTGAGAATCCTTCACTTCGCATGTCTCAATGGAAACAAATACTAATGAAGGAATGGAATAAATCACCCGACAATCCATTTAATCAGGCACGTTGACTTTCCTAAAATAGTGCCTGCGCTATACTATATTGTTGGTTTATTTCTCTCCTGCATCATTTATGTCCTCATTTATTGGTTAGGTATACCAGCCATAATTCCATCCTGAATTTATTTGTTTGATTTTATAGTGTTTGCTTGTTAATTTTACATTTTCTTGTACATTTTCTTTAATAATTTTAAATTTAGTTAATATTTACAAAATATATATTTATGAACACCATGTGTAAAGAAATTATTATAATGATTGATAAAACGGTCAGCTTTGTAAAAAAACAAAAAACATTTGGAAATTTTGAATCGATTTTGTTGGCGAGTATAACCTTTCTAACAATATATTCAATAAGAAGTCATATTTGAGGCACCTCAACTAGTGCCTCTGGGAATCGAACCAACCACCTCCGTTATACCAAGCTAGAACAGTAACCACTACATACCGGATTCCGCAAATATAAAATAACTTTCCATACCTGTTGTTGTTGTAAAAGGTTGGCTATAACTGGGTGTTCTTCCCTGGAGAAAAAACTTCCGGTTGATACAGCAGTTGCTGAGTTGACAATCTTTGGCCGATTGAGAATCGGGTCGTTCCAGAGCGGAGATCCAATAGTCAACTCAGCAACAACGGAAGTTTTTTTCCAGGGAAGAACATCTAGTTACAGCCAACCTGTTAAAACAAGAACGTAATATATAGTGAATATTTGTACATATAATTGTTGTTGTTTTAGATTTTCATTAAAGAAATTTAAATTGAAAACATTTTATTTTGATAACGGGAATCTTATGTCTTAAGTAAACAATTATTATTTTACATAATCGTTGTTGTTATTACACTAAATAATACCAAACTGTATCCGAAAAAAAAAACATAAATTCACATAAACAACATTTTCTTAGTTTTTTATTTAATTACAAAAATAAAATATAAACCAGAAAATAAAACTTAATTGACCAATAACTTGACATTTTGGGTTAATATTGTCTATTATTAGCCACCTCTTTTGTTTGTTATTTGTTTTGGACTTTTCTTTTTGGAGCCATAATTATTATTGTATTTTAAAACTGTTCAAATTTGAAAAAAAAAGAAATTAAAACAAGTGCAGTCATAATACAAATAAATTAAACCGAATAGGTATGTAAGCATTCTGTAATTGTCAATGTACATACATACATACTTCATACAACTTGTACTCTTGTAAAATGATAGTGAAAGCGGAAGACCATCTATTTATCTGTCTGTATGATTGTTGGTTGTATGACAAATAGCTCAATGAATGATCAAATCAAAAGAAAAGAAGTAAAGTCCATAAAATTTTTGAAAAAAATCCCATTTTAACAATGATGATTTAACAAAGTTGTTGGTGTACATATTACAATTGTATTTGGTGTGTAATAATTTTTATAACGATCATTAAAGAAAATAAACCCAAAATAATGACAACAAATGTTATATGACTACGGCGTTATTTGGTGGTTATATATCATTTATTTTATTTTTTGAATAAAAAACACATTTATTATGTTATTTTTAATTTTAACAGAAAATAATTAAAAATCATGATCTTCAAATGTTTAAAAATTTTCCCAGATGAACATCTTAAAGAATTTTTAATCACTGTCGTATTATATTATTCAGATAGCCAATAAATAACATGAATAATCACCGCTTTTTTTGAAAAATATGTATTTTTCCAATTACAAGAAATCTCATCTCGGTTCTGAATTTTTAAATTGCAATTGCATTTTGTACAAAAAATCAAGAACATATGGACACGCTAAGATTTAAAAGCAATTACGATTATATTAACCCACACACAAATTTTTATAGTTTTCAAAGTCAGAGTTCCTTTCAGGAGCGAAATATACCATCAGAATCTTTAGAGATATTTCTACAATGAACTGTTTTGTTGGTTTGTTGTTTTCTGTGAAGAAGCTGGGATAAGTAGGGTAGGGGGACCGTAGCCACTTTTTTGCGGCGGCCTTAAATTAAAACCATAATACATATTCTTAATTTTTTTCTTGGTTCGGATACTTAGATATGTTGGCTTTAGTTTTATTCCTTTCAATTTTTCTTAAGTCATCCTCATCTACATATTTTTTAACTTTTCCTCACTGACCAAAAACGGCGATACCGCCCCATCCATGGCGTAAATGCGCCAAGGGGATGGGGCAGATTTGTCATTAGTAAAATAAAAAAAAATACAAAAATAAATACTTATTTTGCTGTTTTATTCCTTAATTGATTAAACAAATTATAATAAATCAGATATTTATTGTTTATTTCACAAAACTTAACAAAAAAATTAAAACAAATTATTACTGATTTTTTCTATATTTTAACCAAATTTTGTTCTTACATATATTTGGCGCATGTGCCCCACGGGCTGTTCTGGGGTTTAGTTTCAAATTTTTTCGGGCTTCAAATTATATTATCGAAAATTTTATTATGTTTTATTGTTCACTATTATTGACATTCTAATACTGACCAATATATTTTTTCTATCACAAAAACTAAAAAAGTTAGCACAAAAAGTTCACACAGTGAAATATTTTCACAGCCCTTTAAAAAACAATTAATCATGTCTGCCTCTCATCATATGTAAAGTTAATGTTTCAAATTTTCAGGGATAATAGATAATCGATAAACGAAAACAAAATTTAATAATGCGATAAAATCGATTACTCGGTTTTCAAGTTATTCGCATTGACAGATGTGCCCCTATGGCGAATGATCCCCCTTCTACCCTATATCTTACTGTTGTCTTTCAAGCTGAAATGTTCGCCAAAATGTCCACACAATGATTGGGCTCATGTGCATAGGGTATTTCATGGAACGGGATCTGCTTTTAATATTTTGAACTCTGTTGCAGTAACAACACAGCAAGGTTTTATCAAGAGTAGTCGTTGTTGTTATTGTTGTTGTAACAGCTCGACTGTGACCGATAGTTTATTCCTGGGGAAAAAACTTCCGGTTGATACAGCTGTCGCTGGGTTTACAATCTTTGGCCGAGTATGACTCGGGTCGTTCCACAGCGAAGATCCAATTGTCGTGGGAACGAAGAGTAGTCTTTGACATGATCCTTAAACAAGTGAGTAGCCTCGTAATACCCGAAGCCTGGAAAATGGGTAGAGTCATTCCGATTTCCCTTCACCAGTCGCGAAGTCACTTGAAGCGCTTCTCCTCCCCAGCTGTCCAGCCACCTAACAGCAGTTCGTCACCAACATGGCTTCCGCAAAATGCACAGCACCACCACAGCTAACCGCCATTGCCGCTCTGATTTCAAAAGGCTTAAATCAGCAGAGGTTCTGTAAAAGGACGGTCCTAGTTGCTCTTGACCTGTCGTGTTGACGAAGGAAATAAACCGAAACTATGGAATCGTGGTCGATGGCTGCCAAATTCCGACCGTGCACCACCCAAAAATATTGTGGGCCACATTTGATAGCCTCTTTACTTCTTCAGCTCACACCACTGCAATCCTGCACAAGTTGCAAAGTAGAAACAATGTCCTCAAAGAAGCACTTGGGGTATGGATAAAGAGACCTTGTTGGATACATATAAAATGATTGGTCGGTCAGAGGTTAATTATGCTGCTCCAATGTGGTCACCTTCGCACAGTGATGCCTACAAATTATCTCGGAACATCACCTGTACGAGGAAGCGAAGGTCCTCCCAGTCAAGGGTCAGTTCCTCTTGGAATGTCATCGGAGGAGTCATCCTAATTTTAACTTCTCACAGTTGGATACTGACCCGAGGCATGTCATTAAGGATCTTTGTATATACCAGGAAAACATATTTAGATATGTGTAGGATCCAATGGATCATTCCTCGTATTCTGCAACTTTAAACGACATTCATAGAAACGCCATAAATTCCGCGGTCGCAGGATACCGCATGAATGTCGTATTTGGAGGTCGCCCACCGCCTATTGCAGACACGGAAGAAAACCTGCCGCGGAAAACAAGAGTATTTCTGGCACAACTAAGATCGGGATGGAGCAACAGACTCAATGCTTACTGGTCAAGTATAGACCGTGACGTCCCCAACGAATGTCCTGCAGGTGGTCAGGGCCATCATAACACCCACCGCATATTCAACTGCACTGCCAACCCTACTTCACTATGTCCAATGGATTTATGGACGAATCCAGTTGAAGTAGCCCAATGAGAAACGCACATGACTTCCTATAAACCGAAGTAGACAGGCTACATCGATATACGGACCTGATTTAAGCCTCGCCTTTTCTACAAAGCCCCTTCAGAAATTACCTAAAGTTCAAAAATGAACTGATTAAATCCGATCCACTTACAATTTGGTAGAGATACTTAGTTACCGAATCTCATATACCCACCATCAAACCGTATGCCGTAGAAGGTATAAGCCATATTTGGAATGTGGCTTAAGTCAATTATGGTCCAAGCTCTTTTGAACTAACAAAATATTAATTTTTTAAAACCAAATATTTTAGTTAAATTTAATTTTCTGAAGAGGACCTATATATACGTCAATTATGAACCGATTCTTATAAAATTTTGTACATAGATTTCGTTTGTATTGAACCTGTTTATTATGAACCGATCCATTTACAATTTGGTAGAGATATTTTGGGTCGCGAGAAACTTACTTTCTTGTATCACATTTTATCAATATACTCGCATTTTTTAAGCAGTAATGAGCGTTAAAGTAATATTCTGAAGGAAACCTTGTATGGGCGGTAGGGTAAATTATGGACCGATTCTTCCTAAATTTGCCTATAAAAAAATTAATGAGCTTTAAAGCCATTTCCTGAAGTCAACCCAATTATGGACCTATCCACATAGGTCAATTATGGACCTATCCACATAAATGTTGGTAGATTTTGGCTCGCGAGGAACTAAATTGTATAAAATTTTATGGCTATATTCAAAAATTTTAGGCAGTAATGAGTGTTAAAGTCATTTGAAGAATGGGTAAGGTCATTTATGGGCCGATCCTTAAAAAAATTTAAGAGAAGTTTTGGTTCGTAAGAGACTTACTAATACTGAATTTCATCGCTATATTTGAATTTTTAGGCCAATAATGAGTGTAAAAGTCGTTTTCTGAAGCCGATCCTAAAAAAAATTGGTAGAGAGGTTTTGGTTCGTAAGAGATTTACTAATACCGAATTTCATTGCTATACTCGTACTTTTAAAGTAGTTATGTCCATTAAAGCTGTTTTTAGAAGGTCCACTTGTATGGTGGCTATTCAAAAAAAATGGACCGATATGGCACATTTTCAATACTAAACAAACCTTAGCAATAGGGAATATTTATGAAAAATTTCAAGTGACTAGCTCCTCTCATATGGTCTCTATCGTGATTTCAACAGACGGACGGACGGATATGGCTAGATAGTCTTAGAATTTAATAAGGACCCGGAATATATATACTTTTATGGGTATATAACCAATATTTCGATGTGTTACAAACGGAATGACAAAATCAATATACCCCCCATCTTTTTTGATGATGGGCATAAAAATAAACATGATCCATGAATGCATTATATAAGAAGTTTTCAGATTACCTAAACAGATCATGTTTTGCAATAATATGTGCAGGATAGTCCCCTAAAAAAGACTGGAGTTCGTAGGTTCGATTCCTAATATAGACACAGTTAAAAAAGCGCATAATAGTTTCAATGGAGAATTAGGAGTATTGCTTTGGATTTGATGTAACATTTTTACATCTTAAAATGGACAAACTAATTACACCATTTAGCCTCCATGACTATGTTATCCCGGCGCTTTAAAACGAAAGACCCTAACTTTATTACTCCACTACCAAACATCCACTTTATTAATAATTTTATACAAAACTACTGATTGCATAATATGCTTTTAAAAAAATATCAAAACTGTTAATTTAATATTATTTTAAAATCTTTTTTATTATCTGACTAATAAAAAGATTTTTATATTAATTTTTTTCTGCATTTATTTTTTTAATAAGTAAAAGTTTAACTGTAATTTTTTTATGTCTTGTCTTGACAGTGTTTTTTTAAGCTTTTTTGTGTTCTTCCTGTCTTAAAGGTGGGCTCAGTTGAAACTTTTTTTGTACTTTATAAAAAATACTTATCCAAATGAACATTCGTATGTGCACATTTACTTGCTGTTGTTTTCTTTTTTATAAAGTTAAACAAAAAATATTTAAAACTGCTAAAACGTTTGTTTGCTTTTCAGTTATAAAGCGAAATTTATTGGCTTTACAAATAATGTCACTGATAGACCAAAAAAGGTATACAGCAGACATACATTTTTTAGAAAATAAGTTTTTGAGGTCTTTAAGAATATTTAATTTAATTTGTTATTAAACACACAAGACAAATATAGTTAGTATTAATAATACTTACTTTCTTTTAAAGGCACACAAATATGTACATGTATTTGTTAAAGAAAATTTAATTGATGTAAAAAAAAAATTATATTCGATTTTTCTAGAAGAATTTTTAAACCAAAATAGTTAAATGTTATAAAAACATTTTTTTTTTTTTTGAAAAATAAAATGTTTTAGATTTTTTCGAAATGGGTCTTAAAAATTAAATTTTTGAGCTGATTACGGCAAAAATTATTTTGATATGATTTTTAGTGGGTTGGAGAGAAATATTATTTTCGCTTTTTATCGAAATGTGTATAAAAATTGACGTAATTTTTTTCTCATACAAAAAATATATTTAAAAAATCGTTTGGTATTTGTTTGAGTCCTTTTCAGAAATTTAAAGAATTTTTTTTAATTTATGTCCACCTATGATGCAATAAAAGTCGGTTTGCGGACCAGAATTACAGTAATAAAAATTTTAATTATTTTTCCCAAGTTAAGCTCAAAATTACGGAATTTTTGACACCCTATTTAAACAGATTGCATAATTTTTTTTCGCAAAGTGTGCAACCTGTGCAAGTTTCTATTCTCGCAATTGAATTGTATGGAAATTGATTTGCACAACTGTTAGACTATTTCGACTGCAAACATGAGCAAACTCATTGTACATTTAATAAATCCGTTCAATATTGTTTACTTTTGAATTTATGGAGTTGAATATTCACATTTTAAATAGATTTGGATATTTTTTTTTTGTTAAAATAATTTATTTACTATTTTTTTATTTCAGAATTTGAACAGGGGTTTCATGAAACAAGTCGAATAAACTTTCCCACTTGCACAAATAGCAATCTTAAGCATTTATTGTTAGTGGGGAGATTATATTCGGTTTGTGTTGATGTTTGTAAGACACAAATATATTCGTCATATACCACCCTTAAAGTATACTAATCGGCTTAGAATCATTTTATGAGTCGATAAAGCGATGTCCGTCCATCCGTCTGGCTGGCTGGCTGTCCGTGTAAACCTTGTGCGCAAGATACAGGCAGCAATTTTCGAGATAATGATGAGTCCAAAAGACCCCCAAATAGGCCCTATTTGGGGGGTCTTTTGGACTCATCATTAAGTTAAATGTTCTATTGTGTCAACAAAAGTCGACAAAACTTAGTTTTATAGAACTTTAAATTTTTTTAATGATTGGGCTTCATTTGACCCTAGCCCCCATATATACTCCCCTTCAGAAAATGACTTAAAGATTAAAATTCACTTACAAACATTAATAACACTTTTAAATTCTACATAAATAACTTAGAAGTAGACTTAACTTCCCCTACCAACATTAATAAGGATTAATAAGGAAATAAGGAAAAAAGTTTAATATCAAATTATTTATTTTTTAAATAATCCCCATTTTAGACATATTGACTGGTGTAGGGTATCATATGGTTGGAAATTATTTACTCGTATCGGGCTTCGAATCCGTGTTGCAAAAAGCTCATTTTTGAATAAACAATTGTACAATTCTCAATCGGTGTTGTACGGTTGTATAGCAGTCATTAATTAGGCCATTAGTTTGCCTTTAATTATGTTTACATTTGTCCTTAGAAACAAGTATATTTTTATTTTGTTAACAAGTAAGAGTTCTATATTCGACTGTGCCGAATCTTATATACCTTTCACCATGGTGTGTTAAAAAACAGTCAGTACCATAAATTCCTCTTTTACATCACTTTCTTCGTGTTCAACATGCTTAAATTCATGTTTTTAGATTCAATATTATTAAAAATTCAAAAGTGTACCTTTTGAAAAACGAAAAATTACCCAAAAGATCCATTTTATGGGTTCTTACCTAATTCAGACTCTACATACCCAATTTCATATTTCTAGGTTCAATATTAGAGAAAATTCAAAAAGTACCTTTTAAAAACAAAAAAACCAAAAAGTTCAATTTTTCAATATTATAGAAAATTTAAAAAGTACATTTTGTAGAACTAAAAAGTACCAAAAATCCCCTTTGATGTGTTTTTGTCTAATCCGGGCTATACATACTTAATTTCATGTTTCAAGATTCAATATTATAAAAAATTCAAATAGTACCCTTTGAAAAACGAAAAAGTTCCAAAAAGTTCTCTTTTATGACTTCTAACTTAAGCCAGGCTCCAGGCTCATGTTTCTAGCCAATAACAACACACTAGTGCTGCTTTCGCTCTGCTACTCTTACTTTGCTGCTCTCGCTCTGCCTTGTTTTTATTAACAAGAGTACAATAACAAAATTAACCGTATGATTATGTATTTTGTTTTCGGCAATTTCTGTCTGAGCATGAAAAAAAATTAAATTTTTGATGAAATTTTCAGAGGTTGTATCGGATTATTGTTCATATCTCCGGTATTTATGGACCGATATTGCTGATTTTGAATAGCGATCTTCTCGAAAGCATGTTTAACAGAATTATTGAAGATTCGGATCTCGTCGATATATGAGGTTCTCTAAAAACTGATTTCAACAAACACACAGACGGACAGAGAGACAGACAGACGGTTATAGCTTTTCACGAAGGTGAAGGGTATAAAATTATGTCCCCAGATACTAATGAATTTAACATTAATATTTGTTCATGGTACAAGAAAAGATCATGTAGCAAATAACATTCTATTACATAATACCTTCCCCAATATAGTGGTATCTGTACCGTCTACCGTTTCCGTTACTTAGATCAAGTCTAATAATGACTTACAAATAATATATTATTTAAGTACTTGCCTTTAATGTCATTACCGCAATGAATTTAAATGCTATTGTAAAAGCAGAAGGCTTTTCAACTTTAAATGAAATTACCAACTTATATCTAAAATTTTATAGGCAAACATTTTCACGCTTTTAAATTTTCTCTAAAATCAAATTAAAACAATATATTTAACTTGATATATTTACAACTTTATAACGGCTAATTTATAATGAAACCTTAAGGTATTTTTAAGCAAAATACAAACATTTTCTTAAATCAATGATTATTATTGCTTTAAACTACTTTCTTCCTTTCAAAAGAAAAACTGGTCAAGGTAGAATTATTTTAATTAAGTTAATAACAAAAAAAAAAGAAATTATTTAATATAACCGCTGAGGAATTTATGAAGTATGACACAGAAATTATTCATAAATATTTTAAAGAAATTTCGAATTTTAACTGGAAATTAAATTAAAAGATAAATTTACAAAGTAGAAAAAAAACAACAACAACTACCAAAATATTCAAAAAAATCTCATTATGAAATTTATTAAGACAAACTAACCACCAAGAGCAAGCGCCACAAGTTCAATACATGTGCTGGAGCTGCATGACTGGCTGCAGCAAAAGCTTCTTTTACAGCTGCAAAATATTCAAGCTGCTGCTGCTGCTGCTTCTGCTACTGCTACCACACTTGTGGTGTGGTAAAACATAAGAAATATTTACACCAACCATGACTCCTCGTAGTACTGGTAGCAACCAAAAGCCAAATCGAAATACTCACTCACATAACAAAACTAAAAACCAAAACGTAATTCAAAGTAAAGAAAATAGTGTGCTTTCTTTTTAATACAAAAAAAATTTCTTTCGTTTTCAGTTTTACAAGTTTCATTCAGTACGCGACCATACGGCAATACGGTCGTATTTGACGGGATTTAAATCTATACTTGTGGCTGCTAGTTATTTGCTTAAATTATATATGTATAAAAAATAAATAACAGCAAAGATTAAAAAAATAAACCTTAACGAAATGGTGTAAAATTAAAGCAAAGAAAATTATAAAAAAAGAAAGATAAAGGAATTGTTCTTTTAAAGCATAATACTTATACAAAAAAAGATAAGAATTATAAATCTTTTTTAAGAAAACTTGGTTAATTGAAATTTAAAAGATCGTATCTGTGTTATTGTTAACGAAAAAACGGTAGTTAAATGTATTTAACTTAAAATACATAAACCCAGAAACATAAAGCAGTAAATTTTGTGAAATTTACAAAAAAAAAAAAACAAAAAACAACAGCCGGTGTGGTGAAGCTTTAAATTATGATTTTTTAAAACTTAAACTTTTAAATAAAAATTCATCAAACAACTTAAAAAACGGATTAATAAAATTTTTCAAAACATTAAGGTAAAAATTTCTTAATTAAAAAGAAAACTACAACAAGTTCTCAACTCATATTGTCTGTTTAAAATACAAGTATGTGTCTTAAGTCTTTTGTTTGCTAGCAACCCAAGCACTTAAATGACCTTCAGTTGTTGTCTTTTTCTTTACTTTCTCATTAAATATTTAACGTTTAAACATTATTGTTTAAACAAAACGCTTAAATGGTTTTTTATTTTATATTTTTTTGTTAAAATTTCGTTTTTAATTGTTTTTCTGACCTAAAAACTAAATTTTTATTTTAAAAAGCTACGTTTACGTTTGTTTTTGTAGTTTAAAAGAAATATTTCAAAATGAGTACAATTGACTGTTATAAAATTATTATACGATTTTGTTTTTGTTATTGTTAGTTTTCTATTACAAATTACCGCTTTTTCTATATTTTCCGGCATTTTATTTGTTCTTATTCCTCGTTTTCTTTTATAATTTACATTGTAAATACAATTTTTTTTCTTTTGCATTTGCGTGCGTTTTATCCAACAACAAATCAATTGAATGTTTGTAAATCTGTACATATTAAATTCTTGCTGGTTGCCAGCAATAATACACTAACTCAAAAAGTATAAATTTTGTTAAAACTTAACTTTTCATAGACTTCTTATAGAGTTTGTTAGCAAATCCATTCTTTTTTTTTTTGAAATTGACTTAGTCGCTTATCGTTTGTTATCACTGTGTTAATTCCATCACTCTGTGGTTTTTATTCGTATCATCATGCTTTCTTGCGTTTTATTGTGGCAATACAAACAATCATACATACATATGTATGTATATTTTTTTCAAATAATTATTTCTTTTTTTTAATTATTAAATTATTAAAATGTTGCTTTTAATGTATTAATACTTATAAACTTTACAGTTATCTTTATTAATATTAATATTTGGTAAAAATGTTTGTGTAGTTAATTATAAGAAAAAAAAATTATCTACAAAAAAAATTATTCAAACGTAACATTATTTTGGGAAATTGAACAAGAAACTTCATACATAATATTAATAAATATTTAACTAATTTGTTGTAATGTTATTTTTGTTTCCTAAGGAAGTAATAAACCCAATTTAGAGTTTTTAATTGCAAATATTCAATAATATGAATGAATAAAAAGAAATATTAAGGGTATTCTCTTTACGGTTGTAATTAAACTCAGGATAAAAATAGTTCAAAGAATAAAAATTATTGCAGCATAATTTTATACGTCTCATCAAAACTTGTATGCGTAAATCGGTTTTGTTATTCCATTTGCAGCATGCATCCATAAAAGTTCTTATTAGACTCTATAACGATCGAGTTATATTATTCAGCCTTCCTGTACCACCTCCCACAGGACCTGTGGGCATCTACGGGAGGTGGTAGTTTGCTGACAAGATTAATTAATTCAAAATCGTAAAATTTGAAGGAAAATTGTTAAAAAAAAACTATTTTAACATATTTTAAGGGTAGCGAAGCACACTGGGTATTAGATGTATTAATATAATACGAAATGTCTTAAGACCATGTACATACCGAGGTTATGGTGTGACTCGATACGTATGCTTTTTTTAGCCTTCCATCATGTTTGAAATATAAGATATTCTGCTGAAATTTAAGAAAAACGGAATTTTATACCCTTGGGTATATATACCAATCGGTTCAGAATCATTTTCTGAGTCGATTTAGCTATGTCCATCCGTCCATGTAAACCTTGCAATCAAACTGCAGTTCGCAATTTTGATGATAATTCAATGAATTTTGAAACATGATCTTCTACTGTTCTAGGGACGAAGCCTATTGATAATGATTGAGATCAGTCCATTATTTCACCTAGCCCCCATACACCAAATAGACTCACTTAGAAGGGATTTTTGGAAATTCGAATGTTTAGGGGATATAAAAGAAAAAATCGATAACTTCAAATCTCCTAAACTAGAAAAGATATAACAACTGTTTATCGTCGTTCATTTGAAAAATAAGCGGACAGGTGTCTGATCTAGCATTTATTTCAAATTCGGTCGTTTTAGGGAATAAACGGGATAAACTGTAATTTGGTACTTTTTTTTTAATTTTTCTTAAAATTAACCTAAAAACATAAAAATAAACATATAGAGCCCGGAGTAAGTGATAATCTATAAAATGGTACTTTATGGAACTTTTTCTTTCTTCGTCTGTTACTTTATTGAGTTTTTTATTAAAAGCCTAAAATAAATGAGAATCTACATATAAAATGGAACTTTTTAATACTTTTTCGTAAATTTTCTATAAGGAAAAAATTACATTGTAAAGTAATGAGTTTAAATGCTAATAAAACATCTTTTCCTCACTTTTTTATAAGCAATTTAACGTTGTTGTAAGCAAGTACTTCTATGTTCGCTTACAAATAGTCAGTTAAACAACTACATTTCGCTTATAAAGAAGTTGTTGAGGAAGTTGTTTTGTTTTTAATGATAAAAAAGACCCAGTGAGAATACGATCCCGGGACTTAGGTTTGTTATCTATATTATTTTGTATCAAAAAATTGTTTTCAGATACGAATTTAATGTTATTTACTTTTTTGAAAAGCACAGTTCTTAACACACAATTAAATAAAATGTGCAAACAAATCCACAAAGCCGTAAGAGTACTTTTATATAAAAGAAATTCATTACTAGAGTACTTCAAAGTAATGCCATTAAAATTTAAGTGGTTATAAAGAAGTTTTTGCTGGGATTGAACCTTGAAACATAAAATTAAGCATGAATGTAAAAAAACCCCTTTTAGACTTTTTGATACTTTCAACAAAAATATTTGCATACAATTTTCAATATGTATATAATAAAATTCCAATAATGTCATTAAAACTCATAAAAATTTAAATAATATTTAAATGTAAAAAAAACAACCACACAAAAATAGCAATGAAAGTAACAGTTCGTGTTTTGAAATTCTTATGAATCACAAGAAATTTTTTTTAATAAATAAAACTTCCTACATTTAATACGCATACAAATGACCATAGTATATATATACTATGGTATTTGTATTAGTATACTAATACCTTCACACTAACATACATATGTATGTATAAACATTAACAGTTAAAGACAACAAAAATATTTAAAAAATAACAGCAAAAACTGCCATAATATTATTGACTAACAAATTTATGTATGAATTATAAAAACAATTATGTTCATGCATACACACACAATCATACATACCTTTAAGTGTTAAAAGACAAGATTTGTGCACATTGGGTTGTTAAAAGAATTTATAATGTATGATGAAGTTGAGTTATTCTACACATTTCAACATAAATTGAAATCTAATAACAATTCATAGTTTATGTGTTAAAGTTAAAAGAGAGAAAATATCTGCTTAAATTTAACATAAGTATTTAAAAAATGTACATCAATCTGATGATTTTATAATTTAACATTATTAAAATGTCACCTGTTGTTATGAAAAAAACTTTCCAGCTCCACTGTGCAATAAACGTATGGCTTAACAAAAAAAACTTTACAGCTGTGTGGTGAAATTTTTTTTTATTTAATAAAAATTTACTCAAATACTCAGCCACATACTTGCACACTACTACTTTTTCATATGATTTCGTGTCTTTTTTTTATTAGATTAAATGACAGTTTACATTTCTTTCTTCTTCATTCAGTATAGAGAATGAATTGTAAATTGCATGTTAACAACAAAAAAACAATTTTTGTTATTTTTTTTTTCGTGAACATTTGAAGACAAAAAGAAACAAATTTGCATTTTTATAATGTATTAAATTTACAAATTTATGCAAAAGGAAATAGAAATTTTATTTCATTTTATGATAATGTATGCGCCCCGAAATAAAGCAAAGACTTAAGTCTTAACTTAAAAATGAAAATGAAAGTAACTAAATTAATTTAAAGAAATTGTTTTTATTAACAACTTGCTTTTTGTAATTTAAAATTTTGTTTGTTTTACAAAAAGCAGAGCTAAAACATTCAATTATAAAGCATGATTTTATTTTAAAAGAATAAAATTGTGGTAATATTAACTTTAATAACATACATTAGTTAAATAAAGTTCATTATGGTTTAGTTAGTTAAACAAACCTTAATTTCTTTTTAAAGACCCCTACTGTTAGTTTGTGGGGGGAAATTTTGAAAAAAAAAAATTTGTCATTTCTTTTTCTACGCACTCAATATGAAAGTTTATTGTGTGTGTATTTTTTAATAAAATAAATTATGATTCAGAAATTTGCACATACTTTAGTGGGAAATCAAGATTAGTCACATCTGGCTGCAAAAAGAAATTGAAAGTGTTTTTTTTTTTCTTTAAAATTATGTAAAATTAATCATCAATTATTTAAACCTATATATCTGTTTAGTTTGAACAAAAGGCTTTTTTAGTCAAATTGTTTTTAAACAAAAGACTTAAACAAAAAACTTTTTTTCACTAGATTTAGATAGAATCACTACTGTTAGCCGAGATGTATTGAAATGTTAGGGGAAAGAATAAACTCTCACATTTGTCTTCTATAAGTCACTGGCGAATATTAAAAAACAAAAGACTTAAGACACAAACTTTAATTATTGCATAATCCAAAAGATTTCAATAGACGAATGTTTGAAATATAAATCGTTAGTTTAATATTTGAATTGATAGCTTTTTTAGTTTGAATGTTTACTTAGAGTGTCTATATTTTCGATCGTCTTATTGAGAAAGAAAGCTTATTGACATCGTCTGTTTATTTGTCTTTAGTATTGATGAAGCCTCTCTAGATCATTAAAGAATATCGATCACTATTAAAACACAGATTGGATTACTAGACTTTTGTTTCTCCTCGTGGTTAGGAGGTATCTAAATAAAACACTTAACTTATAATGCAACCTTATTTTGGATCATTTTGTAGCTATTCCTTTAGATAAGGATTTCCTAAAAAGCAATTTTTAATAATATGTTTGCATTGACTTATATCTTTGTTATTCTTTGGCTTCATGAGATCATACAACAAACATGATAGGTTCTGCTTTGACAAAGGTAGATTGTGTAGATCACGCTGATTTTGGTATGGATCAGTCATGTTCATTGGTTTTAGAATGCCCCTCGAGTGTAGTTATCCTTATGAACATCTTGCATCCAGGGGAAAATGTGCTAAATGTACCTCTAGTTTGCCGGGACTACAAAATGGTGGTGTCACATATGTCCTCGAGACAAGTTCTTTAAAAGAGATAACCCAGAGAAGTCTGACTGTTTGGCTAACCGTAGGGAATAGGTTGGTGTTAAATGTAAAAATTGCAGTATGAATAAAAAATAAATAAGAAGCTGGGTTTAATAGTTATACACGTGGTACTATTTAAAAGCCCCTTCCTTGTCAGATCATTTTCAGAGCTCACTCTGTCACAACATACGATACACTCGTTCACGTACATCAGTCATTTAACCGCAACTCAATCTATCCGCGAATTTGGGTTTAAAACACAGCCACGTGGATCTCGAAGCAATTTTAATAAACTGACATTAATACAAGATTATTTGGTTATCTGTTTCCACTCCATGTCAAATCATTCCAATTCCACTCGATGAATGACAGGTTTATAGTCCCGGCAGACTAGTAGTTTTCATCAAGATAACATGACCCCCCGGGGTTCGAACCGGCAGTGGGTATGAAAGGCACACAAAGGGGCGGTGGTAAACAGCTCAAGCTTTGGTTTTAAAGGTGCGACGCTGATAGTTCACTCTAGCTCTTACACTGATCCAATCCCCTATCGTTTCGTATTTAGCTGAGTTTAGTTCGGTGCTTTTATTAAAGTTTAGGCTTTTCTATATAAAATGTTCTCAAAGTTCTAATTAGAGAAACAGTTTTATTAAATATTTAATATCACAAGTAACCTGCTCGTCTTTTAAATAATATTTTGATCTTAACATTTTATACCTTTGCCAATGAATAAAATCAAATTCGCTACCGTACATCTTTAGTCTGCTGCCGGTCTGGTTATTACTATATTGAATTAAGATTAATACTGTATTTAAAATAAGCACGATAAAGAGTTCTAGTTCCAATCTGCTCAAAATTATTCTATGATTCGATTGAGTCCGATCTCAACCATTTTGAATAGTATAAGTTCTAATGAGGAAAGTCTGGTTATAACTTAAGGGGTTCCATCAGTATAAACTAATATATACAAAAATGCCAACATTGCTAAATATTGTATTAGTCCAAATGAGTCTGCCGATTTTCGTCACGATTTAAGCTATTCAATTTGATCCAGAAAAAAAGTGTTTCAATTCTTTAATTTTTTTTTTAATTTTTAACTTTTTTCAACTATTTAACGTATTGTTTTTTAAGGCATTAAACTACATTTTTCACAAAAATATTTGCAATACCAAATTATTGCTAACTACACAAGCAATTATCATATTTCAAAGCAATTTTCTAGCACTTATTTCTAGCCATTTTTAGACATAAAAAATTAACAGACAAACAAACAAAACGAAATATTTTTTGTTAATTTTCTTTTCTTACATGTTTTTTTGCTCAGTTGCCCACATAAAAACTATGTCAACAATTACATGCATGTTTTAACACACCAAACTTAATAAAATGTATTGCAAAAAAAAAACAAAGTTTTGATGTCATTATAAAGCCAACATATAAAAGTTCTTTTGGAACATTGCTGCACTCCGTAGTAATAGTAGTAGTAATCAGTTGTAATTGTGTATAGAGCTATTGTGCGTTTAAAATATTGTTTAGCAATAAGATTTTCTTACTCGACAAAATCAATAAATCTTTGGAATGACATCCAAACAACAAATATCAACACCATACCATATTTGGTAGAAAAGTGTGACTTCCTTTTTTTATGGAAAATATAATAAACAACAGCAACAACAGCAACAACAGCAACTAAATGTATTGTTTCCTATATATTAATGTTTTTGGCCAGCCAGCCATCCGTCATCCATCACTTGGTTTTTAATTCCAAAAATTCAATTGCAATTATTATGTTTAATTTTAACAATATAATTGCTAACGACAGTTAAATACCTATGGATTAAATTTGGTCAATGGAGTTTATGTTTTAACTATTTATTTATTGATTTTTTTTTGTTTTTTTTGTTTTTGGGTTGCCCAAAATAAATCTAAGTAGGTTATTGTTGGTTATTTTTTTGGCGGCTTGATTAGAAATTTCAATTCTTTTTATTAACTTTAAGTGTGTGTATAATTAAACCATAAATTTATTTCGTTTTTTTTAAATAAAATTTGTTGTTAATAAGTTTTTCTTAAAAAATTTTCTAATTATTTGTTTCTTAAAGAATTTATTAAAGTCACGTTTTTACTATTTTTTTTTGTTTAGAGAATTTTATTTTATAAATAAATTATTGTTACTAAGAGTGTTAATGCTTTCGAAGTGTTTCAAAAGTTTTTTTTAGTTGTTGTATTTTTTTCACTCTATGTACATACTTTATGGTCATTTGATTTTTGAGATCACACTTCTTTAGCCAACCATCCACACTTACTTTTTATACTATTATTTTACTTTTAGTTAGAAATTCTAAAGTAATTTTTTATAATGACCTATTTGTGTGAAGACTTTGAAGATTTTTTAAAAACTAATTAGAGAACAAAACACTTTTGATTAAATGTTACTTATAAGTGCACTCTACATTATTTTGGCAGATTTGTGTTGATATTTGTAACGCATGGAAATAAATGGTTCCTTGAAGTGTATCAATCTTTCAGTCCATCTATCAAATCCAAAAAATATCAAATCAAATTTGGTTTTTAATCTTCTACTGTATTCAGGGCGAAAAATATTTAAAACAAGTATGAAGTTATAGGCGGGCGAGGACGACCATAAAATAAAATGTGATTTAGTTTTTATAATAAAGCATTTAAGTTGAATTGTAGCTTGCCTCAGATATACTTAAGCCATTTATTGTTGAATCAAAAAGTGTACATTTAAGTAAAATTTTGAAGGGGCTTTTTATAGGGGCTAGGGTCCAATAAGGCCCTATAATCAAGGCTAGTATAGAACTTAGTTTTGCAGTTTTTTGTCGAGATACGAGTATAATAAACATTATTGTGAAATAATGGGCCGATGTTAAAAATTTTAAATACACTTCGTCTACAATACCATAGAAGAGCATGTGTCAACCTTTAGTTGTATGGGGGCTAGGTGAAAAAATGGACCGATCTTAACCATTGTCAATAGGCTTCGTCCCTTGAACAATAGAAGATCATGTAAGAAATTTCATTGAATTATCTTTAAAATTGCTAAATCGTCTCTGAAAATGATTCTGAGACGATTGTTATACTTTAAGATGGGATTAGGACCAATATTATTGTGCGTTACAAACATCAGCACAAACCCATTACAACCTCCCCACTAAAGTGGTGACGGGTGTAATTATTGTAATCTCGAGATTGTTTAACTTTACTATCTTCCAATTTTTGAAAATTATTCTATTTTTTTTTTTTACTAAATTTTATTTTGTAGATAGAATTTAAATAAAATTTTAATTAAAAATTACATTGGACGACAAATTTTTAACCAAGAGGGCATAGAATACTTTTTTTAAAGGAGTAAACTATTCTAAATCCGAATCTGGCCTCAAAATCGATGTTATGCCCTTATTTTATAGTTGATAGATGACATACAAAATTTTATAAATAAAGTTGAGTTGGCGCTGTTATAACTTCTCAAAAAGAGCCAAATCCCAGAAGTGATGTAGAAAATCTTATCTGGTCATATTCGGATTGTGTACGGTTCTATATTTTACAAAAATAAAAACTTGAGTTCGACTTTTTTCAAATGTTGGCGGCCTGTGTTATCTTCAATATTTTTATGAAAATTTTTCAATAATTTCAATGAGAAGCGCACAAGATACCTTATAACAAAAGTGGGCGGGGTATATCCAGGTTGATAGCAGTAATAACAGGACATTAGTCAATAAGTGCTGTTGCAGTGGAAAATACTTTCTTCTATCATCTTTGTAAATGCCCTGCTCTAACCGTGAAGAGAAACATGTTTTTTTGAGTTACCTCATATTCAACTTTGGTGATCTAATACCTTTCAAATTGGAGTCCCTTTGATTGACTTTGTGCGCGCTTGCCGGCTTGAACTCTTCATCGCATATTTCTCAAAAAAAATTTCATTTTAGAAATTTTGAAAAAAAAACAATAATTATTTTAATCAAGTCAACTACAGATCATTATATTTATTGTTTAGCGACTTTGAGACTGCCGTAACCAAGTTGTAGTTGTACAACTTTCTAAATATTGATAGGAATTAATATGTTAAGAAAGTTCTAGATGCACTAAGGCGTCGGTGCAACCACTGTATACCAGGGCTTCTGGGTTCATCGTCTAAATACTCGTAATACCAATGGGGACCTAAAAGTTAAATTTTATTTCTATATCACTGTTATCTCACGTTCATTATGAAGTTCGTGATTTATGTATAAAAGAATTATGATAACAGTAATCTAATGTCTGTGTTCTTTAATTAAGGTAAATCTGTTCTAAATATAACCTATAATTAATGTTATATTAAGTTTAACTTCAAACAAAAATAACCATTAATCATTCTATACATCATTTCCAAAGAGTTTGCTTCAAATTACACTTATTCTAAAAACGAAATAAGAACAGTTAAAGACCTTAGGTAACAAAAAGTTCCAATTTTGAATCATTTGTCACAAAATTTTATAAAAAATTAAATTTGAAAATATTTTATATTATAAGCCTCAAGCTTAACAAATTTAGCTATTAATTAAATTAAAAAACTGAGTATCATATATTTTTTAGATTACATTTAAAATTAATTATCACAAAAATTGACTACTATTACAAAAGAAGAAATTTTTCGACAAAAAAAAAGAAGCGAAAATTTTCAAATCATTAAATAACACATAACAAAGCCTTAAGCCATGTTTTTAAACACTTAAACTACAATTAACGTCAAACCGAGATCACATTTATGATTTTTATTATTTTTTTAAATTCTATAAATTTAAAGTTCAAAGAAAATACAACAAAACAAAATACCAAAAACCGCCTTTTTTACATTTTTGTTCATTTGGTTCAGGTTACATTGAGGCATTTTTATTCTACTGCTTAAAAATAATTTTTGATCAAGTTAAGACACACACAGATACAAATATTCAAGAAATACCAACAACAACAACACACAAAGATCACACATAATAATACAAAATATAATAACCCAAGTTAACAAGAGAGAAGTTAAGCTACTTTCACTTTTTTGCCGGTCTCGGTCACATTAGTGTTATGTGTGTGTGTGTGTTGGCTGTGGCAGAAGTAAAAAAAAAAACAAAAATACCAAAATAAACAACAAGCAACAGTAACAACTTTAATTTCTTCTTTTCTTAAACAGAAGAGTTTTTCATATGATTACAAATTTTAACTTGAATAAACGACAATATTACAACTACAAATATATATACATTTTCATACATTTATATATGTATGTATATGAATGTATGTATACAGATATGAAATATGAATTTGTATGTGATTTGCTTGATTTCATGCTGTTGTTAAGCTTTCTTGGTTTTAAACGACTTAATAAAAAAAATTTTTGATTTCATAAAAAGAATTATTTATGGCTTAACAAATTTATGTCTCAAGTTTAAAATATTTAAATTACAAATATTCAGACACACATACATACTCACAATTATAGGCATAACATACCAATCCAATAAATGAAAGTAAATTTCCAAAAAAAAAAATAACTTAAGTTAATAAAACAACTGCCACCAAACAGTCAAAATATAAACTTCCCAAACTTTTGTCTTTATTGATTGTTTTTCTAATATAGTAAAGTTGTTTAACAAGAAGTTTTTAAGTTTTTTCTAAATTTGGTATTTGTTCAAAATAAAGAGTGAAATTTTTTTACCTAAAATAAATCCTGCAATTGTTGGTTTTCATTTTACATTCAATTGTTAATAATTTCCACCATAAGGTTTAAATTTCTATGTATGTCTAACGAAAAAGCTTTTGACCTCATTAATGGTCATTGGTATTCGTAAACAAATCGTTAAAGCCGCCACACCAAATGGGCCAACAATAACTGTTAGTTACTTACCGAAATGCAAGCAATTGAGTTTTATTTAATTGTATATGTTAGTGAAATACTTTAAGTTAAGTCTTGTGTTAGTGAGTTATTGATTCAACTGTAATGCATTTTAATTTTCTACAAAAATTTTAATAATTTCCATATCAATTGTATGTTGTATATTTGGGTTTACAAGCGATAACTTTATTTTAAACTTGAACTTTTTATTATCATAATTTTTATAAAAGAAGTCGTACTAATTTTTTTATGTTATCACTACTGGGGCGGTGCTATCTAATAAAGTTAATAATTCTTTGTTAAACCTAGTTTAATGCTCTAAAATTTTTAACTGCAAAACACAAACATCGGTTAAATTCTCCTCTTTTACAATTATAAAATATCTTAGTTTTCAGTGATTAGTTCTAAACAAAAGGTGTGCTAGATTTGACCTACCACGGACTAAAACTTTGTACTAAAACTTTTTGTCCTAGAACAACCTTAAAGTGTACTGATCGATTCAGAATTATTTATGTGTCGATTAAGATATATCCGTCCGTCTGTCCGGCTGGCTGGCTGTCCATGTAAACCTCAAACCTGAATTACGACTTCTTTGTGTTTTTCAAAGACCACAAAGCTACAAATGTATATTCATAGAAAATGCCAGCTCATGTACAAACTCTTTACACAAGTATTCCAGCTATTTAATATCTGACTATTGCAGTGCAATTGCGTTATTTCAAGCAATCTTTAGACCAGCTTTTCTCGACTACAAAATCAGCAACACCGCTGGCCTCTATAATATCAGTAACATCATCTAGATACGTGTTTGGTAGTCTGCATTAAGCCAAGACATAGCATTCTTACACAGATCTTACAGATTGTTCTATATGATAGATATATGAACTCTTTCCACAATATATAGTCACGCAATAACTACCCTATAGGATCATATCCACTCTACAACAGCACCAAAAACTTATCCCGAGTCCTATAAACACCATTCTTCTTTCAACTGATTTCTGTATTGACAGATAAGATGAGTAAGTTTTCTAGTCATACTCCAAGCCAAATAATCATTTTAATCCATCCCCAGAAAAAATTAAACGAAATACTTCTAAAAGAATAGCAATTATCAGGAAGTAATGTTTTGTACTGAATTTTTTTGAATTAAACCCATTTTATTTTCGAGTATATTAATAAATGCGTGCAATTTATTTATTTATGTTAATATTATTTAAGTCAAATTATTTATATTCTATGATACTACAATTTCACTTCCTAATAACTTCCAAAAAAGAACATAAAAATTACTTACTAAGAATAAATTCAGATGTGTGTTGGAATTAAATCAAAAGAACATCCCTCCTATGACAAGCCTGTCTTAAAATCATCACTCCTTCAGATCTTTTTCAGTACTAACATGGTGTAAATTCTACTTCTTTTTCGCTTCTTTGGAAGTTCTTTTTTTGCTGGGCCTAAGGTAGAACCTCATTTCCTTATAATGGCAACAGCACCAAGATGAGCTCAGCTAACTAGTTAACTTGGTCCGAAATATCACTTTGGTACATATTTGATGGCCCGAAATACGGACTAATTAATAATATCAAGATATTACATATATCGAATATTTATTGTATGACTACTTATATCAATTTCTTTCCTCTATTATAATATTTTCACTAAAGTCTGAGGATTTAATATTTATTATATGTGAGGTCATTGAAAAAGAGTTTCTCCAACCTATAAGTAATAATCTTATTTATGTAAATTTCCATAACAATTACTTCTTTTCCTTAATATATTTTTTCAATCCAATATGTAATTTATGGAATTTACTTCCTTATGCCTTTTTTTGTTTGTAAAATGATCGTTAAGGTGCAAAATAAATATTTATGATAAATAAATTACACTTCTGGCACACTAAGAAATCATAAAACAAAAGTGTTATAAAATAATTTTCCTTTATAAAAATAATACAATTACACTTTGGTTTACATTAAGTAATGATCATTTAAAATGATGATCATGTCTTCTTGTATAAGTTGCAAGTTTTATTATTTTGTTTTGATTGTTTGGTATTTTTTTTTATTATTTTCAATCTGTCTGGCCAAATAGCTCTCATAATGTCTGCCAGTTTTTAATGTTCATTGTTGTTTGGAAGCAACAAATTTGTGTTTGTTGACCAGCTTGCTGTTGTTGAGCTGTTGTTGTTTTTTTGTTGTTGTCTTACGTTCAAGTCTAGTCAGTGGGTTTTTAGTTTAAAAAGAAATTTGTTAATTTGTTTTCAGTTTTGTTTTTATTTTTAAATTCATTTATGGTTTGTTTATGCCACTTATTAGTGTATGTATGAACGTATGTATGAATCTATGTTTATTAATGTGCTTTTCCACTCCCAAAGGTTTTTGACATTAACATCTTACTTCACTAACTAATGCACTGTCGACTCATTGCCGTTTTAAACTTCATTTTGGCTTTTCATTAGCAACTCAACACATGAGAAACATAAATTTAAACAAAACTTACTTAATTTTAGTTTTTAAATTCATGCTTCAATCAAAACGTACCGGTGAAAAAAGTTGAATAGACAAAAAAATATCTTCCAAAGAAGTGGAATTTAATCCATGAAAAAGACTAAATAATTCTTGATTTTAACACAGGCTTGTCATAGAAGGGATGTTCATTCTATTTGATTCCAAATTCACTACATTTGAAGTAATTTTTATGTTCTTTTTTGGAAGTTATTAGGAAGTGAATTATAGTATTTAAGAATAAAACTAATTTGACTTAAATAGCACTAACATAAATAAATTACACGCATTTACCAATAAACTCCAAAATAATTTATTTTTGCTTCTTTGGAAGTCAATAAACATCACTTCCACAGAAGGTAAACATATTCACTTAGCGTTATTTTTGAAGTGGTAATAAATGTTATTCTTTTGGAAGTACTTTGTTTTATTTTTGCTAGGATGTTGTGGTACTATTTAATAAGTACTTTTTTTAATTTTATTAAACATTTTTATAAAAAGTACAATATCTGATTTAATTTAATTAACTTTTTTTGTATCAAACATTAGTTCTTAAACAACATATTTGCTACAAATACAAATTGCCACATTGAAATTATTTTGATACTTTTTCCCATTGCCCATCTCTGATAGCTGCTTCTCGAATGATAATTTGCATTAATGCATACATAAATATGTTTTGTAGTCATTTGTAGTCTTAGTCATTGGTCAGAGTTATGAACTCTACCGATCTTTATTTTTAAACTAAAAATTTCACTTTTCTTTAAAACAAAAACAAAAAATAAAACGTGCGTAATCTTCTGGTGTTTTTTTGTTTAACTTTTAGCTAATTTACAATTCACATTAACTTTATATGTGTTGATTTTAATTTAATTAATTTATGACTTAAGTTTTTTGCCTAAAAATATTTAAATAAAAATTTATTGATTCAGTGAAAAAAAAAAGTTTCACTATTACATATTTTCAAAACAAGTTAAGTCAATAAACTTTAATATGCACAAATATTATTATATTTTATATATGAATGTAAATAAATATCCATTTGACCTAAATTCTTGATTATAACAGCAAAAATGTTTTCAATTTCAGGAACTACGACTAGATTCAATACATTTTGCTAAGTCTGCATATCTGTGTATGTTCACATTTATAAATTGTTTATAATGTAAATTAACACTTTCTTTTCTAAACTTCTACTATGGTTATCAGATTTTTATTTGTCGTTTATAATATTTGGTTAAAAAATTAATTTCTTTTACTTTTTATGGTACATTGACCTAAATTGTTTCAATATAAAATGTTGTTAATAAATGTTAAAAAGAGAAATACTTGTACTGAAAAAAATTCTTACTTGTTCGAAAAAAAATATATTTAAATGAATTTTGTTGTCGTAAAACTTTTACTTATCAATCAATTATGATGTTCTATTTAAATATTTGTTTGTGTAGAGAGGAAAAAAATTTAAAGCACAAGTGTAGCGAAATTGTGCAAAGTTATTATTGATCAGAAATGTCTCATATTTGAATATGCTAGCGGGCCAGTTTGGTTGAAGGGAGCACTTATTCTAAGTAAAAATTAAAATATATTTTTTGTTGGTTTAAATAGTTAATTGAAAATAATTTCATTTTAGAATGTTAACATTAATTTTAATAAAACTTAAACATCAAGCATTTGATATTGTTTTGTCATTCCTACAATTGAATATCCGCTGCGGAATGACCTAATCGGTTTTGTTCGGTTTAGTTGAAGGAAACAATATGTT
This sequence comes from Lucilia cuprina, assembly GCF_022045245.1. Lineage (NCBI taxonomy): Eukaryota > Metazoa > Arthropoda > Insecta > Diptera > Calliphoridae > Lucilia > Lucilia cuprina. The sequence goes on from NC_060952.1 coordinate 40,603,520, forward strand.
AGTTATAAATTCCAAAATATTCGTTTAGAACAAACACAGTAAAAAACAAGTAGGAAAGTATAGTCGGGCATGGCCGACCATATAATCCCTGCACCGTGAGTTTATTTTTAAAATTTTTATTTTTCATAAAAAAACTTTTATGTTGAATTTTACCTTAATTTCAAAGTATTTAAGCAATTTATTGATAAAAAACTAAATTTTTTAAATGAGGCTTTATATAGGTCAAATATGGGCCGATCCTCGATAAATTTGGGAAAAGGATATATTTTCAAATCACATTTAGTTTGGTTGAGTTTCATTGCGATACAAATGGTTACAAGTCAATTTTAGACGTTTAAGACATTTTTTGAAGGGGGGTTTGTATGGGGGATAGGGTCAAAAAAGGGCCGATCATTACGAAAATCTGCAGTGTCATTTATACTTATATAAAACTTATTTGTGCCATTTTTTTAGAGAGAAAATAGAATATTTGACGTAATTATGGCATAAAAATTCCAAATCGGCAGGTACGGTTGTATGGGGGTATTTGAAATAATGGACCGATTTCAACCATTTTCAATAGGATTCGTCCAAATTTCATCAAAAAATGATTCTGAATCGATCGGTATACTTTAAGGTGGGTATTGGACCAATATTTTTGTATGTTACAAACATCATCACAAACGTATAATGCCCTCCCCACTATAGTGATGCAGGGTATAATGATATCAAGTACACAAGCTATATGATCATTGATTGACTTTGGATTTACTGGTTCTGATGATTTGGATACATTACCTAGAGATATATTCGCTAACCCGAAGTGCACACTTACTTACACTTACACCACTGATACGGCTTTATCAGTCGCTCAGTTAGATCACTGAAACTAGTTGTTAACCGCACCAAAAGGTTTATACCGAACAAAGTCTAGGCCTATTGCATACTTTAGCTCGTTAACCAAACGTTTTCATACGATTAGGGTTTCACTATGACGTGAACCCATTTACTGATTCCCATGAAGCTGGCTTAAAAAAGGTACTCTGGTCAGACCTTTAATTTAATAACTTCTACAGCCTAAAGTCCCTCAGACTTGAAGTATTGTTGAGTCCGATTTAGAATGGAGAAATATACCGAAATATTAATTCCAAAGTACACCATTCTTTTAAAAAAGATTATTTTTATGCATTTTGGTTTTGAAGCAAAAGTACTGTGACACGAATGGTACTCCACAATAGGAAGCACAAGATAAATGCTTTGGGTCAACGACTTCCGTAGTACCACATTACATAGGTGATCTAGCCAAACTACGGGTTAGTAACAACTCCATATTCCAAAAATTTTGGTTGGGCAGGTTCACCAAGGTAAAATGTCTCGGAGAGGAATGTGATTCTATAAAGAACAATTTTATTTAAATGATTTAAAATGATTGATGGAATATCCATAACGTGGAACTGGAGTCCCAATCCTTAAAATTAATTATACAGTTGTGGCATTGATGATTAGCATTCAGTTGACTTTTATATACTATCGCCATATCTACATTTATATATTATGCTTCTCATAACAAAGGACAATTTTTAACTATGCCACAGAGAGCGCTCTATCCTTCATTGTGCAAAAGTTTTTTTCTTTAGTACTAACTGAAGTAAATGAGTGTTGAAAAGTGAATGAGTGTTGCGGATAAGTCTGGAACATTGGTATGGCCAAGAACCACTCCTTAATTTATAATTAGAAAAATCGATTTATCTTCCATTTCTTTCTAAATCTTCCATAACTTCAAACTTAACATTAACCTCCCCATTTAAATGCAAGTATTCTTAATCATTTTTATTATACCTCAATTATAAGACAATTTGCATTTCATTAAAACTTCTATTTCTTGTGTCTGTGCAACATTCCCATGCAGCAAGTTAAATAAACATAAGTAAATGTATTGTGGAAGTAATTGCAGTAATCTGTAAATAAATACCAACAAATAACAAATATTAAGATGGTAACATAGAAAATTACTAAGGCATATCACCTAATAACTCATCTACAGCACATACTCGTAGATACATACAAACATTCATTAAATGTATCTGAAAGTATTTACAACGTATCTATCTACTCGTATGTAGATACAATATAGGCGCCAATTGTGTGTCTGAATGCAAGAAGAGCTAGCAACAGACAAACAATACAAGTTGCTAACAAAGTACTAGCAACATGTAGTTTATAACAAAAATGTATTGACTGACAACTTATACATATTTGCAGCAACACATCGTACTTTTACAATGCATACTTGCATATTTGAATGTTTGCAGCTGTTGTTTGTTGTTGGTGGTGTATTTTTTATTTAACTCTTTTTTCTTTTCCCTGATAATGTGTCACAAGGCCTATGGTTGGTTCCATGGAATAGTATCTAAGAAATAACAACAAGTGCTCTGTGGTTTTGATTCGCATGTATTGGTATTTGTAAGGCAAGGTTTTTGTTTAGTTTTGCTGTTGTTATAGTGGTTATGGTGGCATGTAAATAAAATGAAATGATACTATAAGAAGTAACAAACTAGGCAATTGGGTCACAATTTAGGAAAACTTGTTTAAAGCAAAAAACATATTTATAAATAAATAAAATGAAAAGAAAGATAAAAAGAAACAGTAACTAATAAACGTGTGTTAAGCGAATGAATTGAATAAAGTTTTTCTCTCTTCTTCAGCCTCCCTCTATATTATGTTTTTGCAGTAAATGCGTGTTCTGTGCAACTACAAAAAAGTATAACTTAAGTATAACAAATTTACTTGTAGTTTTTGTAATTGACTACTGTTTCAAATAAGCAATAACAAATTTAAACATTACATGGCAGCCATAGTAAAAGACTAGAATAAAAAGAATCTTTTTTCTGCTGCAAAAATTTTTAACTTTTAAATAAGTGTTTTCGCTTTTAAATTACTTAAATTCTTAGAAACAAAAAGTTTTGTGAGATGATCTTCACATGAACTTGTAGATGTTCTACAATTCATAAGGTGATTTCTAATTGTCGCAATTAAGGAGTGAGATCGAAAAATTCTTAACACACGTTTATCATTACATTTTTTAACCAAAGTATTATTTGATTTTTTTTTTTGATCAAGTTACCTTTGAAAAACATATCAGTTATTATGTGTAATGTCAATTATATTAATTTTTTGTTAATCTGATTAAAATGAGTGACCAGAAAAAAGTGCGTACTGAAATTATTAAATATTTTCAACTAAACCCAACATGGTCTTACAAAAAGTTGGCCAAGCATACAAAGGTCTGCGTCAAACTGTTTCCAATGTTATTAAACAGTACCGGGAGAACTTGTCAGTTGATAGAAAACCTGGTTCAGGTAGAAGGAATGGTCCACATGATGTTTCTAAAGCCAAAAAAATAGAACGCATTTTCAAAAGAGCTCCCAACACATCCGGTAGGAAAGCAGCTCGGTTAGCTCAGTGCTCGGACTATTTGGTACGAAAAGTTAAAGCTAATGCAGGTTTAAAAACATACAAGGCTCAAAAAGTTCTTGACAGGAACGCTGCTAAAAATTTAGAGGCCAAAAACAGAGCACGGAAATTGAAGTCAAGTTTTATAAAAAAAAATATTCTTGCTGCATAATGGATGACGAAACGTATGTTCTGGCAGATTTTTCGCAACTTCCAGGTCAAAAGTTTTATGTTGCTGATGCTCGAGGGAATGTTGAAGAAAAGTTTAGGACCCAAAAGCAGACAAAATTTCCCAGAAAGTTCTTGGTATGGCAAGCAATAGGCAGTTGCGGCAAAAGAAGCCAATCATTTGTTACAACGGGCTCTATAAATACCGAAATTTACATCAAGGAATGTTTACAAAAAAGGCTGCTTCCATTCATAAGACTCCATAATGTGTCCACTTATTTTTGGTCTGACTTGGCATCCTGTCACTATGGTAAACAAGCCCCTGAGTGGTACAAGAACAATAATGTGGTATTTGTACCAAGAGAGGCAAATCCTCCAAACTACCCGGAGCTAAGGCCAGTGGAGAGATATTGGGCTCTTGTTAAAAGAGAATTGAAGAGTACAAAAAAGGTGTCCAAAAGTGTGGTAGATTTTAAACGGAGATGGACTACATGTTCGAGCAAAGTGACAGAAAGCACTATAAAAACGTTAATGGAAGGGTTTCCGAAAAGGGTTCAAAATTTCATCACAAGTGATTAAAACTATAAAAATATTTTTTTTGTAAATTGTAATAATAATTTGAATCAAATAAAAAAAAAATAAAGCTGTAAGTTTAGTGGTTTCTTTTTTATAAACATACATGTATGTTAAGAATTTTTCGATCTCACTCCTTATTAGTTAAATCAATATTTCGCTAATTAGCTGTTGCTGGGTAATGTCATTTGTGCTTAATATTGACCATTAAAAAGTCAAGATAATTGGATCCAATGTATTTACTCAGTATCGTACTTTATATAGGATGGCTTCGAAACTGAACTTTAAAATAAAAATCATTATCGCGATATTTTTGGAGTTTATCGATTACAATAGACATATTTTATGGCATTTATTAAGCTCCAGCTAATCAAAAGAATCTAATATTAGTACTGGTTTTGATATACATATATGTTCATTCAGTGGTATTTACTAAATACTATTTAGTGTATATCATGTTAAACCTTTGACAATATTAAAGGGAGTCTTTCTATGGTGGTCAAAAGGACGTGTAAAACAATCAGAGTGTCCCAGCTAGTACTTTTTGAAATTTTTATCGCATTTGAGTCATTTATGACTGTTAGTTAGTTTGGCCTCTATCGGTCCTGTTGTGCGCTTCTTAACCAGTGTTTCAGGTGGGAATCGAACCCACCACCTCCGGTCTAACCTACCGGAGAACACAATGTCATATTTAAAAGATATGTGCTCATTTTCTGATCATAAATGAAACATTTGTCGGGAGAAAGGTGTACCCTATCCGCTACTCTTTTATGGACTCCCTTTCTAATCAATTCCTACCCATTTGTGTATCTATTTGGAGACATTTCTAAGTCGAAATGTTAATTTTTTAGAGTTATTTTCGAATCATGTTTTAGTCATATTTTTTAACCTTTTCTGAGTAATTTGATCTTTCGCCTGAGTGTCATACATAAATTACAAAATAAACAAAACAAAAGACTCGTTTAGAAGAGTTGACAAAGAAAATTGGTATGACCTAAAATAAGTTAATAAAATTAATTAGTGATCAAACTGACTAATTATTAGCGAGTTAAAGAATAAAATGAATTGGAATCACTCTTCTAAACGAGTCTTTTGTGAGCCCCTTTTTTAATCAGTTTAGAATCATTTCAAATATTTTTCAAGGCATTTTTGAGTGCAATTCTAATTGTTTCGTTACAAATAAAAACAATTACATAAGAAACTATTTTATATCTTCCAACTGTTTGCGATATGATCACAAAACTATTTTGAAAACTATCATAAATCAAACATCGGGACGATCAATTTATGATTGCTATATACCTTGTTATTATTTTTTTTATATAATAAATTTTTAAGCAGACGTTTATTAAGACCATTTTCGAATCTCTTTAAGGTCATCAAAAGAAGACAAAAAGACTTAATTTACTTTAAGTCTGGGGTCTTGAAGTAAATATATTATAAAATCTGATATAGGGTACATGAAAACTCCAATGTAAACTACAAATTATTAACAATAATAATGTCTATAAAGATAAAAAAATCAGATAATGGCATCATGCTGCAGATAAAAAAAAACAAGAAGCACCAGTATCATCAATACCCAACCAGTCAGTAGCATATGTAAACTTGCTTAAATGTTAAAAAAAAGAATGTGCATAATGCTGTCCACCATATGTTAAGGAGATAAATATCACTTTGTCCAGACATAAAGTATTCACTCAATATCAATCTAGTATATTTTTAACAGGTTTATTATTATTTATGATATATTTTATGACATTTTAACTACAGCAGCTAAGCGAATAAGTGTTTTAGTTATGTTTTTTTAACTATTAAATTAAATATCCAGCAATGTGGATTTAATTGCTAGAGAAATTTTGTTTGAGAACAACATATTTTTGTGTTTTCTTGTTAGATTTTTAAATTTCATACATATATTTTCTTATACATAAATTATTTTGCAGTTTTAGTTCGTTTTTTTTTCATACTGTGAAAGTAATTTATTTGCTAAAATGTTTTTGTACATGATTTGAATTTGTTTAAACTAATCAACTCTTGTTTTTTCTTAATTTATTTTACAGATCTGAAGCGTTAAGAAAAAAAGTATAAAATTGTTTTAGAGAGCACAACTGGTAAGAAATTATCTTATTTTATTGAAGTTTAAAAAAAAGTGTTAATTTTCTTCCTATTTCCTTTTGATTTTCTTATAAATTTTTTTATAAATATTTTATACATCACTTTTCCTGTTACCAGTTTTTTCTATGGAATTTTATTGTTTAACGATAATAATAAATATATTTATTAATCATTTCTTTGTTTTATACACTCTCTAGAGGCATTTTTATAACTTTCATTTTTTTGAAATATTTTAATGAGGAAACACGTAATGATGTAATTAATTCTTAATTATAAATCATAGAAACATATGGATTGTTGGAATATAAAATTTAAGACATTTTCTAAATAAATTTATGCAAAACTATAATTATGTGATTAATTTCTATCTGGAACTAAAAGATAAGAAACAAAGTTATGCTCATTATACATGCAAACTTATACAAAAATATTTTTTAAAATTTTAAAAACTTTATTTAAATTCAATTATGAAAAAGTTGTGCAAATATTTATTTAAATCAAATCTTCTTAAAATATTTCGGTAAAAAAATTAATTTAAATAAAGCAATTAAATGAAATGCTCACGTCTATCTAATAAAAATAAAACTTTCATTTTTATGACATTTTCTGTTCCTCTTTAAATACAACCAAACTAACAAAAACAAACATATTATAATTAAAAACCAAATCAACGTAAACTGATCAATTTTGAGTAATTATAATGATTTTATAATTTATTTTCAATTGAGTTTTATTATTGTTTTTTTACATTTTTCTCTCTTACATTTATCGCTTTTCATTTTCAACTAATCGCCAGCAATAGTAACGACAACATTAAGCCATCACACTTGCACACTTACTTTACTTTATTTTAATGATAATGACAAAGTTGAGAAACGATAATGATGATGTTATTGCATTTGTTGTTTTGTTATTTTTATTTTTTTTCTTCTCGATATTAGTCCGTAAGAAAAATTACCAAGAAAATCAGGTGAATAGTAATTACTACTGCATATTAGTGTTAGAGAGACTTAACAGACTTATAGTCAGACATGCATGATGTTAAAAATGATGGAAAAGATATTACAAATAATACAAATAGGAAAACTTCAGATATAAAAGATTGGGATTGGCGAATTTGTTGATCGGTACATTGATATATTAAAAAGTCTGCTTTTTTTTCTAAATAAAGAAACTCCACAATAAATTCTGTCTTCTAGGATAGTATAGGTTAGGTTGAAAGATTAGATCAAAAGGAATAACTACGATGCTATTGGTTCTATTGGGGGTTCCATTATATTTGATACTTTTGGCGAAAAACCGCTATATAGCCAAATATAATGGAAATTATATTCCAATATTCAGAAACTCAGTTTCCTGAACGTAATTCTATAGAACTTTCCAAACATCATCGATCTCTAAGATTTTTCTAATTTTCATTACAACTATAGTAATTCACTAGCAGATTTAACAAATTTTATACACTCGTTTGGATCCGTTAATATAATTTGATATATCCTGAATTTTGAGAGCTTTACTTAAGTCCCTCCCGGGACATGTTTTCTTGATGTAAGACCCACATCTTTGTGTATTGCAATCACGCGGTAAAAAGATGCTACTAGTACTCTAAGTCTGCCGGGACTATAAACTAATAACATTTCCCTCCTTAACTAGTCCATGAGGGCAATTGCCCGCAGGACTATGTATTGGCTGGTCAATTAGTTGAGGTTACTTTGGAATCCACGTACTGCCTGTGGTTTAAACATAAATCCGCAGGTAGGGGTCTTGATAAGCGGTAAAATAAATTTTCGGGATATGTTTCTGTTACCGCTCCTAGTTTCTGTGCTGCTACTTACATTCTTTTAACAGTAGGTCCTTGTGGACACTGAAATTAGTATGTTTATTAAATATTGATTCAAACCACCTGTTACGTCCATAAGGTACTGTTGCCAAAACAACACAGTTCATTGAAGTAGTGTGGTTGGCCTGCAAAAAGGTTTTCCCTTGTGGGTGTTAGATTGAGTTTGGTCAGTTAGTTGAGGTTACTTTGGGATCCACGTGGCTGTGGTTTAAACATAAACTTGCAAGTAGGGGTTGCTTGGTTAAAATATTGGCATTACAGTAATGTGTTTGTGCGACATGTAAGGTTTTCCTTTGTAGGTGTTCGATTCAGTTTGTCTCATGACAACTGTTATTCACGTAAAGCACTTTATCAATACCACGGTAGTTAGCTAGAGACGAAATTGTGACAACTGCAGTCCCCTAGCTTCTTGTCATTTAGATTATTTCTGAAGTAATCCTCGATTGACAAACACACTTAATGACGTATATGATGAAGGACCTCCATCTACAAACAAGACGTCGCTCTTACTTACAGTCAGGCGCGGCTCCACAGGAAATAAAAAAGAATTTTCCCAACACTTAGTCCCACAACCACTCCACTGTGTGTGCAGATTCTCTTCCTGTTATTTATGTTTTAACAACAGTCACTTCGATAACCCAAAGTTCCTTCAGCAACTCACATAATACCAAATTATATGGTTCTACAAGAAATGACTTCTAATGTATATAGTTCCGACATGACTCAAGGTAATGGGCGCATACTAACCTCAAAGCTTTTTGAAATTCTTTCACCCGTTTTATCCCTACACACCTTCTGCAGTGACGTTTTTTTGTGGTTTTAGTCCAATGAAGTCCACTGGATTATAAAAGCGTACGTTGGAGTTGGTCTAATTCTGATTAAACGGAACTCCTACGAAGGAAATATCTATTTTTGGATTTTTGATAGTCAACAAAACTAAACCCTAATCCAGCTAAATTTCTTGATAAATAGGGTGCTTAAGAAGAAGTTTCAATAGGTTTATACAAAATTCACATTAAAAATAAAGGCCACAATAATCCTAAGTTGATCTTGTAGTGTTGATATCTTTTGGTTTGGCTGTTCAGTTTCATTTTTTTTTTTAATTTTAGTCACCATATAAAATGAAAGTTGGACTCCTACATTCCATAAACTAAGTAAGAAATATTATATACTTGTACACTCTTCAAGGCTATCTTTCTCGTTAAGGCTTAAAAGTGACAAATGTTGTTTTTCAATATTTGTTGTTTTATTATCATCATCAATGATGTCTTACAAAGCCGCACTTTATGTTTAACCATAGACAGCAAATTGCAATGAAATGTCTTTAAAAACGAAATGCTATGGAAAATACAAAGACATGACTTAAAACCGCATAAGGTAACAAAAAGCGACAAGTGTTTTAAACGCACTTTCGTTGAAAAATTCTTTTTAAGTTTAACACGTAATAAAATGTTTAAATAAAAAATATAAATATATAAATATGTATTTATATGAATAGAAATAAATAAACAAACGCTAAGTGACTTATAAAGAAGTTAAAGTTTTTAAATAATAGAAATATTTATCTTAGAAGGTATTGTTGCAATTGATGTTGCATGTAATAATATTGAAAGGAAAAGTATTCTAATGTTTATTATTTAAGTTCAAGTGTTATTGCATTTTTAAAGTTTGTTGCTTGAGTCTTTTGTTTTTCAATACATATCTAATAAGTGTTTGAGAGTTTTTTAATTGTTTTACTGTTCATTAGTATAATGACCCTAACAATTATAAAAACCATTATTGCTGATGTTTTCACCCCCATATAAGTACATTTAGGTCCTACATGTACTGAAAGGGATAGATGTAATCTTTTTTATTCAAACGACAGGTCGCAATTTTAGTTGTAAAAGTATACAATTTTGTATGTGTTATACTATTGTAAACTGGACATTATACATACCAAGTTTACTCAAAAACTTAACTTTAAAAATTATAAAATAGTATTTTAAGCATACAATTTTATTTATATCCTCAAATATTCAATCAAAACGCAAGAAATAAAATGTTAAAAATAGCTTTAAATCTTTTACAATATAAAACGCATTAAAATGTTAAACGACAGGAAGAAGCTTTCAAATTGATAAACAAAAAAATGTATGCATGTACACAAAAATGATCATTGCTATGATCAAAGACATACCTGAGTGTGTGTGCTTTCAACACTAGTCATCTTAAAACCAAAACTCAAATAACAACAATTTCATGGCTAATATGTAAACACCTGAAACAATTAGCAATTGTTGCAACATCACAATAGAAAAACGCACCAAAAAATCAACAACAATAACAATAAAAAACTTAAACATTCATATATCAAACTCTAAACTACAATAACAACAACAAAAACTACGAAAGTTACATTTACTTTCAAATCAAATATTCACTTTCATTATCATCAATCACATGCAACTTTAGATGTAACAGACAGACAGACAGACAAACTCAACACTTGGTAAGCATTACGCATTAACAAAATATTTAACGTTTTTTTTTTTTCTTATCTTTTCAAAGAAAATAAAAGTAAATATTTAAACATTTCCTGCATAATGGTAACATGCATGTGCTGTTTCTTATTAAATAAAAAAAAAAAACAATTCCAAACAATAGCCGAATGCCTAACATGAATGTATAAATAAATGAAATTATTTAAATTTTGTTTAAGCTGTAAAACACTTACTTAAGATGCATCTTAAATAGCTCTTGGAAAAATTTCATTTGTTTAGTGTTGTTTTGAAATAAGTAGTTTGTATTTTTATTTTATTATACATGTTCAAGTTGTCAAGATCATTTCAAATCATTTCAATTTGAAAAGTAACATATTTTCAATGTCAATCTTTTGAATTGTTTTTCTTTAAAATTTTCTAACTTTTTTTTTTGCATGTTTCTTTGGCTTTTCTTTGCTACTGTTCATGTCAATCAATCATTGGCTAATTTTTTTTGTTTTCTGATATTTCAAAATTTAAAATTTTCATTTATTGTTTTCGTTTAATCCTACCGCATAAAGGCTGTTTTTATTTAATCTTTGACTTTAGATTTTTTTCACTTTCATCATTTATTAGAAAAAAAAAGAGAAATAAATATTTGTTTTGAAAACGTTCATGTTTTTTGTTGCTATTTTTTTTAACTTTAAGGCTAATTCATGATTGATTGTAAACAGTTGTTTGTTAAATATGTATGAACTATTAATACAAAGCATGTGACCTTTTATTGAATTTTTTTATATTTCTCTCTCTATCACTCGATCACTTGTCTTAGATCTTTATGTTTAAAGGTTTTTGACTTGTTTAAATTTTACTGTTTATTTTTAAACTCACTCACTTGTAATGTTGAATTTCTCCAAAAAGCTTTCTTTTCTATTCGAGTAACATTGTTATAATTTGTGCTTATGTAAGTATAAGTTTAAATTTAACATGTTCTCAATATCTTAAATTTTTTGTTATATTTTTTACCATTTAAATAGATTCTACGAGGTCAGTTTTAAAAATATGTATATATGAACATTTAAAATTTTTTAGATTAGTCCTTAGTTAATCTAAAAATAAATTGATTCTGATGTTAATCCCTAATCCTTTAACCAAAGATTGGCCCTAAATAGGACCATGGGTCAGTTAAAGCTTTAATAATTTAAAAATCTAATCTAAATTTGTTGTTTTTAAAAAGCTTAGGTCCAGTAATCTTAAAAAATTAATAAGGTTCGGTTGATAGGAGGATGTATACTATATCAAATCCGAAGATTTGATATACGCTTCTTTTCATAAAAGAAAAAATAAATAAAAATTTTTCACTGAATGTATTATCTTTCAATATTCCGAAACTTAGTTTACTCGACGCAATTCCTAAGTACTATTAAATCAGTTTTCGTAAGAAATATTAATTCCGGATAATATCACTCCCAAGATACTTGGATCTAACTCAGACTAATGCCTTAAGTTAGGTTAGTTTGATAGGAGGATGTATACTACATCAAATCTGAAGAAATTCACCAAACCACAATCGGGCCTGTTGTGCGCTCCTTATTAAACTCAGTTTTAAAAAACTCAGTTTCCTGAAGGTAATTCCTAAGAATCTTCCAATCAGTGTTAGTCAGAAATGTTATTTCCGGAATAACATCACTTTCAAGATACTTGAATATAATTTCAATGAATGCCTGACAGTGGCAAAGAAAGTGCTCCAGAGTTTCACTGTCCGGTCCGCAAGTCAAATTTTGCCATAAGGCCATCCAAGGGGCCTTATGGGATTCTCCCACCCATATTTTTAGTTCAGCTTTTGTCGAATAATTTTGTGTTTGTCAGGTTAAGTGCCTCGAGCTCCCTTTCCTTTCAAATGTCGGTAGGAAAACGGTAGGACTAATGCCTTACAGTGAATAAGAAAGTGCTGTAGACTTGACATGTCCTTTCCACCTGCTCTTTGTGTCATAACGTAATAACCTCAAAATTGGCCATTTTGCGGAGATTTCTTTTCTTACTCTCACCAGTTTCACCCCATAGGATCATTGTGGTTCTACACACCATTTCATTATTCCTAGATGCCTTATGGTATTCTCTCATCCATATTTTTAATGGGGAAATGGCTTTGCGTTCATCAGCCTAAAGCTGATGCGTCCCGTCCCGTCCCTTCAAAGCTAAAAAAATTACCCTTTTTTGCCGAATACTCCCGAGTGACCTAGTACTCATATGATGTACTATAAACTTTTGGGAATGTAAAACTACTTCTAGCTCCCTTCCATTTAAATCTAATACATTAGCCCTTTTGTTGTCAAATACTCCCGAGTGACCTAGTACTCATATGATGTAAACCTCTGGGAAAGTATTCAGTGAAAGCATTCTTACAATCCTATTTGTGTCTCACCTTACGTATTGCAATGAATTCCTACTGTATTTGCTCGATTGTTCCGCTTAACCAGATGTTCTATTTGTATTCGGCGATTTAAAGCTTCCGACATATTCTGTGTCTGGTATGCGTTAGGGCTCGTTCGATAATTGTACATAGCCTTCCAAAGTGTTGTTGTAAATTGATGACGTAGCCAATTCGACTTAAAAATTGAGCCTTTGGTTTTAAGCGTCGCCTCCTTATTTACGGACCGAAAATTGATTTCAACATATATAATTTATAGGGTTGAAACATTATATAAAAGGATGGATATTTTTATAAATGATTGAGCAGCATCGAATTCGAAGTTGACCTTATCTATCACAGTAGATATTCGAGATATAATGTCATAAAGTTTGAAAAAAACGGCTTTATAATATGTTTATTTATAAAATCTGTTATGTCATCAGAAAGTCGAAACAGATCAATAATTAAGATTAAGTCTTTGAGTTTAGACATTGTAAAATTTGGCTTATTCTTAGCCATATTTTTAAGTTCCATATGAAAAACAAAATTTGTAACAATGAGTCTTCTATTATAAACTCTTATTGGTTCAAGTCCTATCACGAGATTTAAATGAAAAACATGGCATATCTGAGAAGTTATAACAAGAATCCTCAAATTTTGCTCGAACCACTTTGACATGTTAACATTTTGGAAAAATAAAAAGGTGAACTAGCAATAAGAGACGCGGCACAAAATTTTAGCACATGAAATTTTGACAGACTGTCATTATTATTTATGCATCTAAACTTTAACTTTGAAAATTATTATTTTACAAGAATCAAATTTTTGAACTCTTGTAATATGACCACCTGAAATGTTAACATTTTAAAAACTTAATGGTTTATAATATAACTAATTGTTATTTATATTAATGTTATTAAACAACGGCTAATTTTATGGATAAATTTGCAAACTGAAACCAAAACTAATTATATTATTTTCGATTCCTGACTTTAAGATAACCCGAAGCTAAACATGTATTTAAACAAATGATAGAAAGTCTCAATTTAAAATTGAATAAATTTAAATTTTTATAAAATAAATATTATATAAGTTTTATCAGATTTTTAATGAAGATTTTAACGAAATTCAAAATTAAACCAAGTTTAATTATTAATTACAAGTATTATTAACTCAAATTGATGTGTAAAAGAGATTTTAAGAAGCAGCAATAAAATTAAACATAAATTACATAGAAAATTAATACATTAAATTTTTTTGTATTTATTATTATTTACTATGTTTTGATTTTAATCTACTATATACACAAAATATAGTAAACAATAATAAAAATAAATAAATGAATGAAAAAACGAAATAAAAAACATTGATTGAATAATAAAGGAAAGCTGACTAAACTGCTTATATTTACAATTGTTGATCATCATCATCATCATCGCTCTTCTTTAAATGTATTTGTAATGATTGTAAGACAATAAAATCGCTGCAGTCAGTCAGTCCACTACCTTGTCTTGACCATACGAGTTATTTTTTATAACACTTTTAGTTTTCTTCTCATATAGATGATAAGTCTTAATGCAGTCATAATAGTTGTAGATAAAAATGAAAACAAAATTAAAACATAACAAAACCATATGTTGAATGGATACAACACCATTTCCAATACAAATTTCATAATAATAATTCTATTTCGAAAAAATACTCATAGGCCTTTTTATTTGTAAGAAGATATATAGTCCAATCTTAAAAAACTAAGTTTCATGGAGACAGTTCCTTACAATTTTCTAATTATAGTAGTGTTCCTGAGGAATGTAGGTAATATCTGAAATATATATTACTCCTCAGATATTTTGATCTAATTTCCTCGAAAGTAATGATAAATAAATTACTTCAACGTTTTACTATCATCTCCGTATGTTCTTATTCCCGAGTGGCCGTCTACTATTTTGTTGCAGATTTTAGCTCAGGAAGAATATACTGCTATCGCTCCTCTACAGTGGAATATGGTCTTATATTGAAATTTATCAGCTAAAGGCTTTCGGAAGATACAAATATTAATCTCTGTTGGCGCCATGTCCACATTTTGTAAGATCATAATCTTCTGATCTGGATGTTAGTTTGGTGATAGCAGCCGATAAATATAGAATAAACAAGTAAGAAATTATAGTCGGACTAGGAAGACCATATAATACCCTACACCAGTTACAAAAAAAAAAAAATAATTTAAGTTGAATTGTACCTGGACTCAAATAAACTTAAGCCATTTATTACTGAAAAAAATGTGGACATTTAAGTCAATCTTTGACGGAGGCTTTTTATAGACGCTAGCGCCTAATAAGGGGTTATAATTATAAAGTTCATGAGGTTCATCAGAGCTAGTATGAGTATGAATAATTATGAACTTAAAAGCCCTATTTGGCTTTTAAGTTAGGTTAAGTTGTATGGGGCTAGGCGAATTAATGAACCAATGATAATCATTTTCAAAAGGATTTGCATTCAGACCCTTAGAAGATCATGTGCCAAATTTCATTGAATCATCTCCAAAATTGCAACCCGTAGTTTGATTACAACGTTTACAAGCCGTATTCGGGGGTGCAGTTGTATGGGAGCTAAGTGAAATAATGGACCGATTTTAACCATTCTCAAGAGGCTTCGTCCCTGGGGCAATAGAAAATCATGTACCAAATTTCATTAAATTATCTTCAAAATTTCGACCTTCAGTTTGATTACGAAGATAGCTACATCGTATCAGAAAACGATTCCGATCCGATCGATACCAATGTGCGTTACAAACATCAGCACAAACCCAATATACCTTCCCCACAAAAGTGGTGTAGGGTATAAAAATAAAACACAACTATTTGTTTTAATGCCTGTATGTGGAAGGATGCGCTGGAAAACCTGTGACTTACCCCCATTATCACAATGTCTGGTTATTTTTTATCTAAAGGTTAAATTAACAGTTTTCATACAAAAAATATGTTAATCGGCAGAATAACTTTCGGTTACGCTATAACCGGAGGTGAAGTTACCAGGGCTTAATGGGTCTTAACCATAAGTCTATAGAGCATTGATTTGTAGACCTAATGGGACAATTCAGTATATGTAACGTTTCGAGAAAATATTAATGTCAAGGAGGCAATGTGATAAAACTGCACCAATTGACCAACCTACAGTAAACTGGTTTCCTCGTGTAGATGATTCTCATTTGACATCTTGACACTTCCATTTAAAATTTGGTTATTCGAGAATATTTAATTTTACAACGTCTCACAGTCGCCAAAAATTTCAGTTTCTTGCGATTTTTTCCGACAGCAGAATTTTTAATCTACAATCTGATATACAAGATCTAGTCCGACCAAATCTGGGACCATTCCAAAATTAATTTCAATCGATATAAAAACTTACGACATGATAAGTTGGAAATGGTCACAAACTCTGCTATTTTTTTCAGAAAAACAAATACTGCGAAACAGTTTACTTTTCACTATACATTCAACATAACAAATATAACAAGTGTATTGTTTCGATATCTTCTTTAATTTCAGTTTTAGTTGGAAAATTATAACTTTAAGCGAATGAAAGCATAATTTGTCACATTGCATTATGATGAAATTCACAATTCATGAGAAAAAAAACAATGTTAAGATATTTCTGCATTAGGAATTCATATTTTTAAATCTTAGAATTTCATTTTATGTTTTTAAAAAATAATATATATTTTTTAATTATAATTAACTCAACATTAACTATTCATTAGTATATGGGAGTGTATTTCCACACTTGATAATGGCTAGTTTTTGCGTGTATGATTTTGTTTTTATTTCTTTTAACTAACAATTCCACTTGTTTTTCAAATGTTGCCTAATGAGTGTTCAAAGAAATGGCCACTGGTTAGAGCAGTAAATTTACAAAAAGTGAAATTTCTTAATGTAACTTATTCAATTACAATTAGTAGGAATATTAATTAGATTAAATTCATTTTAATATTTTTCATATCTTCTTTATTTCTAGACACTCTAACAATATGTTTAAATTTGTACTAAGGCTATCCATAGCCTTTACTTTGTGTTTATGCTGTACTGCTGCGGTACTCTCCTCTGCACAGCTTCCTTTGGAAGCTCGTGATGCCGATGGATCTTCGGAGGAGGAAGAAGTAATATCCACTAGCTATGTGTTACCCAATCAAATTTTCAACAATGGTAAACCGTATTACGCTAGTAAAGATCCTGTGTCGGGCCAATTAGATTTTAATATCAAAAAACCTGCTGGTATAGATTCAACCGTCAATGAAGTTATCGATCCAAATGAGAAGGCCATCATAACATCTTCATCGCCCAACATACATGATTTTCTGAATTTGCCGGTGAAGTATTCAACATCGAAATTTGTTTACCCCTTGGTTTCGAGTTCCTATGCGAACCTTAAATATCAGGGCAGTAATAAAAACTACATTACAAATAAAAAGCCCACACAGGTTGTGCAAGCTACATCGGCTCCTAATTATCATACGGCTAATTATTACACAGTGCCCACTACTAAATTGACACCAGTGGCACCTACGACACCAGCATTAACTAGTACTTCTAGTACCACTACTTCCACAACATCGACCACAACAACTAAGCAACCAACAACAGCTTCAACTTCCAGTTCCACCTCTTCATCGACATCTACTACTTCCACTTCAAGCACCACCTCAACTACCACAAGCACAACTAGTACTTCAACTACAACGACTACGAAAACTCCACTAGTAGCAACTTCAATATCGGTACAATCGAGCAGCAGTTCCCAAAAGTACACAACATCTACTCGTAAACCTACTCAAACAACCACAACCGTTGCTCCTAAAACGTCTACAACTCGCAAGAAGTTTGTGCCCAGTAAAAAGTATACACCCACACCACCCCAAACTACTTCAACATCTATGCGTTACCCAGAACAAAGACCTTCCAATACCACTGCAATGCCGAGACCAACTACAAGCTCTACATTAAGTACTCAACACCCCACACTACCTTCAACTACTAAGAATACTTATCCTTCTACCTTACAACCTGTGGTCTTTACAGAAGATCCATCGGCACCCCCACCATTCAGTCCTTTCCCCAGCAGTACCCGCATACCTAATTTGGAACCAGCCGATGTTTACCATACCTTGGATCAAAAGAATACCGAAAACAAAATTGAACAGAAACCATCCATGACTTTGGCAGATATTTTCAATAGTTTAGCTGAGGAAGAGTCAGCTGTGGCAGCCAATAATCCCATGCATCAAGGACTAGATGCTCAGGGCAATTTAATGGAACCCTTAGATCCCTCTAAGCCCTCACCATTTGCCATGCACAATAATGAGGGACCCATACAACCACAAGCCAACAAACCTACCATTGGAACTACTGCTATTCCTCTAAATCCCCACCAGCAGCAAAACATGCAGTCACTACAACCACCCCAACAACAACAACCATCACAACAACCCTCTGTCATTTCCGGCAGCCAGGAAAATTTCAGCAATGAATATGTTTCATACCAAGTACAGCAACCAAACATTATGCAATACAGACCAGCTCCTGGTGCCATCAACAATGTTGTTATATCACCTGGACAGAACTCTGCTTCCTTTGTCTTGGGCAGCCAACAACAGGTGGGTCAAAATGCTTTTGGTTCCGTTGAAAAAGAACCCTTATTCTCCAAAGATCATCCCGTTCAGTATGGTACTGTTATTAGTGAAGATATAAGCGGCATTAATAGGCAACCTGTGCCCAGTGCTCCTACACCTTATCAAGAAATGCCAAGTCAAAGTCCCATTTCCAATTTCCACCAAAACGGTAATTTTGCTTCTAATCCGGAACAACCTAAAAGACCTGAGTTACAAAGACCTTTGCCACCCGGTAACAACTATCAAGAATTACCTCCTGCTCCTCCATCTCCATATCAGCAATTACCTTTGATTGGCAACATTAGAAATAAACCCAATAAGCCCGCTCACCAAAAACCTTTAACACTTACCCCACCACCCCTTCAAAACCAACCTTTACCGTCATCTAATCCCATTGGTTCAGTGCAGTCGGTTAGGCCTCAGGACAATGGAGATAGCTCTATAACTTTGGGTTCACAACAAGATACTAAAGAGCTTTTGGTTTCTACAAACATACGTTTTCCTGCTAATGAAGAACAATCAATTGAAGTGCCCTCATTGCCAGTTGCCAATGGTCCTCCAGCTGGCCCTCAAGTAAATGGTCATGCTCAACCTTTAAGCTTGCAACAAATACAAAATTCCAACCAAATCGTATTCCCCAAACAAGAAGAAGGCAAACCTCAACAAAATGAAGTTTATCACAATACTCCCAACTCCAATACTGATGGTGTACAAATCCAGAAACATGAAGTCTTAACCATGAGTCAACATCAACAAAAATTGGTGAGTAATTAAAATTTATGCCTAATATCAAATACTAATAAATGTATCTTTAAAAAACTCCCCATAGACATTCCCTCCTCCTAATGAACCAAATACACCGGTACAGCATATGGTGCCACCTCCACTACCTAACAGCATTAGCTCCGATCATGAATTGCAGAAACCAAACCGTCCCCATGGAGGTCCTCAATTTGCCTACAATGAATATACTCGCAAACCAATTCCCGGCATTACACGTCCCAATCCTGATCGCCATCTACCCAATATTCTGCCTCAATTCCGTCCTAATGCTAAAATTTCCAATGGACATCCCCAACAAGCTAATTTCAATCAGGAACCCGGCAATATAAGAGTTACTGGACCACAACAACCTAAAAGAGGACCTATCAATGGCAATCCCCAATTCTCGCACAGACGTCAACCATTGGGAGGTCAACCCAAGAGATATCCTTTAACAAGAATGGCAGATTATCCAGCAGGTGGACAGCCATCTCCCAATGAAATGGCCAACAGACGTGTCTATAGATTACCTCCCTATGGAGGCGCTGGCCCACAATATTTAGACAGGCCTGTCATGCATGTTAGAAGACCTTTGCCTCATAATTTAAGAGCAGCTGAATCTGTTAATGTTGAAAGGCATGCTCTAGCTCCGGCATTGGAAAAATTGCCCGCCTTTGAAGAGGAAGATTTAGTTATCAACGATCCACCTCAACCAGTGGCACCCACAAAGGATGCCAACTTATTCAGTGAAGCCAAATTAGAACCAGTGGTGACTTTGCAAATGTTACAATCCCAAAAGAAGGCCGTATCCCTACCCAGTGATGATAGCGGCGATGGAGAGATTCAAGTTCCTAGCCTAGACAACGATGAAGCAGAAGATGGTGCTCAAGATAATCAAAATGGTTTATATGTGGTTTATCCCATTAAAGGAGGTAAAAAGTCTGAAAGCTTAGAAGGTGCTGAAACTCAACACGCCTTACCTGCTGTAGCTCATATGGAACCACCCACTGGTAGTGAATACCAAAACACACCCTTCTCTATAATCAGAGACCATCAGCAAGAACCTGTGTTGAAAAATAAGAAACCCCTTTCATTGCAACAACAAAACAAGGCTCAACAAGGCAAAGATTCCTTCCCATATCCCATTGAAAAGCCAGATCCTTCATATAGCGAATTGAATTCGGCTCCTAGAGTTCCAGGTGTAGTTATTGCTCCCAAAATCAGAAATGGTGCTTACGGCACGGCCACAGAAGCCCCTATAGCTATTGCCTATACTCCTACTGAACCCAGTCGTCATCAAGGACCAGCCCATCAACAGCAACAACAACACACCATGTACTCCAACATTAATTTAGCTACTCCCGTAATTAAAGAAATACGCCCTGATACACAAACCGAACAAGCTTTAAATGGCCACGATTTTGATTTAAGAGCACAAAATTACGAAAAGAACTTCATGGCACCATTTTATCCAAGTGTTAGTTTAGATTCTGTTACCAGTACTCCCACAAATGGCTGGAATGTTTTGCCTTCTTCCACGGACAATGATTTGTACGAAAAGAACAATATTGATAGATCAGATGTTGCCAATGGTGATAACAAGGCCGATGAAGGTGTAGAATCTGCTACTAAATCTTTTGAATTGGATAAATTCCAACCAGAGCTACAAGGTGGTTTCAAACCAATCTATCCTCCAGGCTATAAACTGGATAATGAACAAGAGGAACATGAACAGTTGCAACAGCATGAAACAAACAATATGCCTTTGGCATTGGCCAGTCGTATGGAACCTCCCCAGAAACTACAACAATTATCCGATGAACTTAAAACAAGCTCTTCGACTTCATCGACTACCAGTACCACTGCTAAACCCTCAACAGACAATGAGAACACTGAAGAAAATACGAAATTGGAATCGAGCGACAAGATCTCCACCACTGTGAAACCCACAAAGAGAACGAAATCGAAATTTGAAACCAGTTTAGCGGCTTTACTCTTCGGTGACGATGAAGAAGATGCTGTTGAAGCTGATGAGCCCGCAGAACCTACTCAAGCTCGTCAAGAACCAACCAAAGCCATGATGAGCGGTCCAAGAAGTATACCACGCATGGGTCCACGTAGTTTGAAAATATAAATTTGACAAAATATAAATTTAACCTTAACTTAGGCTTGACTTTTCGAATTCTAATCTTTATTTTTAGTTTTTGCTTTAATTTATTTATTTAATTTATTATAAAATGAGTTTTCTTTTGTACTTTTCTACTTTTAGGAGTTTATCTTAAAGTTACTCAATTATTTTTAATTTATTTTTTTTTTATTATTTTAAGCAGCAGCATTCTAAAACCATTCTTCTATAAACAAAGATTCCCAGATGTTTTCTATAAAACTTGAAAACTAAATTAAAACCAAAAGTAGCAACTCTTGCGAGTCTAATTCGAAATTTTGTTATTAAATATAACAACTCAATATAGTTTCTTATTAGACTAGCGATTTGTTGAACTTCGTCCCTTAAACAAAAGTAAAATCTTTCTTTTCTCGACAAACATTAAACCTAGTTATTACAAATTATACTTTACTATTTTGTAATTAAGTATTAAAATAAAACGAACAGAAGAAAGAAATATTAACAAAATATCACAAATTTCATTATAAACAATAGTTTAATTCATAATTATTATTTTAATTATATAAAAATCATTAATAATATATGTATGTATGTAAACAATGTCTTTTTTAACTTTTATATATGAATAAAAAATGGAAATTACAATATAAAATATGTATTTATTAAATTTATGTATTTAATAAAACACGTACAATAAAATTAAACATTTACTATAAACATTATTTGAATAATTAATTTCATTTATATCTATCTAATAGAATGCATTTTATTGTGACCTTTGTTAAGAAGTTAATAATAATTAAGAGAAACCTTTTTCGCAATTATCAAAAAATCACTTCCTTTAGGTCCAAAAAGGGTTCAAAATATATAATTGCAGCATTTAAAAAATTGTTATGTGGGTGTGGCATTTGCTATCTATACACTTATTACTATTGAAAATTAGAGCGTAATAAGGAACATTTAACTTTAGAAATCAAAGAGTAGGAGCTTTTATAGTAACTTTCAGCATACTTTGATTCCACTTTTTAGACAGACTCATAGAATTCGAGAAAGCATGGTGCAGACGTTTAATACACTAAAAAGGGCGTGGCAATTGGTGTAAAATTTTTATTTTAGTGGAATAATCAACAGAATTTAATACAAATTAAACAAAATTATAATTAATTTTTGACTAACAATTTATTTTTGTTCGAAATTTTGAATTCTTTTTGTTCATCAAAGATCCCCACCATGGCACCATTCAGATTTTTGTATAACATATTGTTATTGACATTATAACTTCATTTTAGTAGACGCATTAGTTAGTTCGAAAGGAGGATGTACATATATACATCAAATCCTAAGAAATACACCTAGGCCTCTATCGGGCCTGATGTGCTCTCCTTAACCAGTGTCTCAGGTGGGAATCGAACCCACCACCTCCGGTTTACACACTGGAGGCCAGTAGAGGCATTAAAAATATAAAAAAAATTATTGTTTAAGATATCATTGATTAAGAATTGTTTTCAAATTTGTAGAGATGGAAAGGGTGAATTCCTATTTAGTAAATACACGGTAAAATGGATAAATACTCGGGTATTTTGCAAAAATGTTTTTTTCGTTTTGCAAACTAATTTTGCATTCAAAGATCATTTATAGTCATAACAAATTTAAAAAAAATTGCAAATACAGTGAATCAACTAAGTAATTTGCCTAAGAAAAGACTTTATCAGAACAATTATTTTTAGAAAAATTAAGCAATTTGTTTATTGTTTTTTAAAAGAATATCTTATGTTTTAATTGTTTACCATAGAAAGTAAAATCTAAGTATGAGACATCACCGTATAAAATTATCATCATGCTAAAATCTTGATTTTCTATCTAATATTTCGAATGCTTTGTTTTATCAATAAAATATAGTAGGTGTATTTGGATCTAAATAGTTATTCATGATATGTATTAGTTGGAAAATATTCCTATTCCTGTGATGATAACCACCTCTATTTGTAAATATCTAAATTAAGTATTTTTCCTATATCATACGACAGTGCATTTATATTGGTGTCTGTTTAGAGGTCAAAATGTAAACATAGTGTTCATTCTAGTTCGTAAATAGACTTTGGAGATGATAAATGAGGAGTTCAATGGTTTTCCTTGGATACAAACCGATCCGCTTTGATAGTTAAAAATTTTTAAAGATTTCTCAGTGCGTTTTTATTCCCTACACCACTATAGTGGGGAGGGTATAAAAACGTTTGTGCTGATGTTTGTAACTCACAAAAATATTGGTCCTATACTAACCTTAACCTGTAATAATAAAACAGTGGGTAGAACCACGAAGATTCTATGGGGTGACCCTGATGAGAGCAAGACGAGAAATCTCCTCAAAATGAGCAAGTCTGAGGTTAGTATGATGGTACGTATTCTGAGTGGACACATAGGATTACGTGCACATCTATACAAAATTGGACGTGCGGATTCAGACGAATGTAGAGCATGTGGAGAGGACAGTGAAACTCTGGAGCACTTTCTTTGCCACTGTCAGGCATTCGTCGAAGTTAGATCCAAGTATTTTGGAAGTGATGTTATTCCGGAAATAACATTCCTAACTAACACTGATTGGAAGATTCTTAGGAATTACGTTCAGGAAACTGAGTTCCTGAACACTGAAAAATAATTCAGTCAGTTCCGTTTTTTTTTTCTCTTTTTTTTTCATGATAAGGAGCGCACAACAGGCCCGATAGTGGCCTAGGTGTATTTCTTCGGATTTGATGTAGTATACATCCTCCTATCAACCTAACCTAACCTACTAACCTTAAAATATACCGATCAATTTAGAATCATTTTTTGAGTCGATTAAGACAGCCAGCCGGACAGATGGACCCTAGACCCCCATTCAAAAAATGTCTTAAACTTCTAAAATTGACTTTCGCATTAAAACTCAACAAAACTAACTGTTATTTAAAATTTTGTCATTTTCCCAAATATATATATAAAGCCTCATTTAGAAAATTTAGTTTTTTATCAATAAATTGCTTAAATACTTTGGAATTGTGGTGAAATTCAACATAAAAGTTTCTTTATGAAAAATAAAAATTTAAAAAAATATATACTAATGGTGTAGGATATTATATGGCGACCATGCCCGACTATACTTTCCTACTTGTTTCTAATAATTCTTAAGATTATTTCATCAATAACTCCAGTTCAGTGTTTGTGTATCTAATGCGCCATCTACGTTTCATTAAAAACAAATGTACGCTGATCAGTAAGCCTTAAAGTATGCTTTGTTTTTTCTATGTTACAAACCTTATGTTATGATTCTCACACATAGATGTCGTGTAATAAAAAACTGAATTTTGTTTAATTACATATCTTTAATTTAAATATTTTTTTTTATATTTTTATTTCAAAATTTTTTAACTTACAATACTAAAATTTATTAAATAATTGTTTTATTATTTATACATTAATGTATAGGTTAATACTTTTAATTATTGTTTAAGTACGTTTTGTCTATATAACATGATAAAAGAATTTTAACAAATATTATGTTTGTAAAAGGAATTTGTTGTTGTTGTTGTTGAGTGTTTTTTGAAAGTAATTGATTGCTTTTTTATGTTATCAATGACAATTAATTGATGGAAAATTAAAATTTTCTATTTAATGATGAAAAAATTAAGAAAAAACTTAAGTTTTGTTTTGGCAACAATGAGCGATTTTTTGTTTGTTTGTTTCGTTTGTTCATGGAAGTAATGAATTGATGAGGTTTGTTTTTTTGTTTGTTTGTTTGTGTACATCTGGAAGTTTATAAATTTATCTTAATGTTAGAAATAAAATGATATGCTAAAAATATCTAGTTATTTATATTAATGTTATGTTTTTTTTTTAATTTAAAATATTTAAAATAATAAAATACATAATTATTGAAAACATATTTTAAATTTAGTTTTTAATTTTAATATGTATGATTGTTAAAATGATGTAGTTTATAATTTTAATGGACGATTTTAGATGATTTGAAATTTGATGTTGTTGTTTGAAATATTTTGTGTGTTTTCAAGTTATCTACATTCTTTTTTCAATTCCAAATTTTAAATTTTTAATTTATTAAGATACATTATATTTTAAGTATAAATACATATTTCAAAATTTTTATATAAAATGAAATTGACTAATATATTTATTATTTACAATTTGAATTAATTGTTTGTTGTGTTTTAGTAAATTTTAAATAATTTTTTTTATTTCTTTTTAAGTTTTAAATACATTTGTATATATTTTATTTAAATTTAATTAATATTTTAAATTCATACCCAACGAATTTCAGTCTTTGTCGGTGTCTTTTTTCATTAATGAAAATATTTTTAATAAATGGAATTTATTAAATTTAAGTAAAATTTTAATTTTATTTCATAAATATTTTTATTATATGGAATTTAAAAATATCAATAGATAAATACAAAATTTATTAAACTAAAGTAAAATATACAAAAAAATGTTAAATTCACTTGTTTTTACAGCAATTTGAAATTTGCTCATTACTTCTGTATTTCTGTATCTTTTATAATCATACAATATTTTAGCAGTTTTTAGTCTCAAATCTAATAAAATTCCTTTTCTTTTAGTTTATGAACTTATATTTGAAATTAAATTTTGTTTTGTGAAATCTATCTTGACATTATGCGGATTGCAATCTTAATTTTCAATATATGAAAATTGCTCACAGTCGTTGAGAAAACAACTAGTTCCAAAGGTTTTAAATTTGAACAAAAAATGTTTATAGATCATTCCATAGATCAATATATAGACCAGCTTTTATATCAGCCTTTAGATCAGTGTACTATACTATATATCATTTTAAAGTACAGTTTAGTGTAAAAAACAACAATGTCAGAATCGGTGTTTCCATACAAATTTGACAATAAGTTGTCGTTAAACGACACAACATTTTCATAAATAACGGCAAACCGTACCGGTGCCGACTAATATATGAAACTACAGATCAGTCTATAAACCTGACTATAAGACTACAGATTAGTCTAAAAACCAGACTGATAAGACTACAGATCAGTCTTTAGATCATTTTATAAACCAGTATATAGATTAGCCCATATATCTCAGTATAAATACAAGTTTTTATGCAAGTCTACAGATCAGTATGTAGATCAGCCTAATGAAGAGTTTTAAAGATTAGTTTATAGAGCAAGTTATACCAATAAACATATCGGTCTATCAACAGTCCATAGATCAGTTCATAGTAAAGTCTACAAAAAATTTTGAAAATTTAGAAATCATTTTATAAACCAATTTATAAGTTACCCTATAGGTAGATCAATATAAAGACAAGTTGTATAAATATGATCATAGAGCAGCCTATATAGTCTATAGTATATACCAATCTACTTACCTATCTATTAAACAGTCTATAGACAAGTACATAGATACGTCTGAAGACCAGTATAGTACTGTTTACAGAATATTTAAAGATCATAATTATATACATAATTTTAAATCTTTAATTTTTAAAGATTTGTCTATAGAAGAGCATATGTGTCTATCAATGATCCATATATCAGTCTATAGAAGAGTCCATAGATCAGTCTATAGAACAGTATGTAAATCATTTTAAACATCATTTCATACATTAGTCTATAGACTAGTGCATAAATCAATCTGTAGTCCAGTCTATAGATAAGACTAGTCTATTGATCTATCTATAGTCCAAAAAAACATATGTACTTTAGTCTACAGATTATTCTATAAATCAGTTTATAGGTTAGTTTATAAATCAATTTATTGATAAGGCTATAAATCAATATAAACACAAGTTGATCATAGAGTCTATAGACTACTCCAATCTATTTACTTGTCTATAGAACAGTCTATAGACCAAATCAGTTTATAGATAAGTCTTTGTATTACTATATAATATTAGTCTAAAAATCAGGGGGTTTACTTTGTATTATCAGATTCGAAAGAAACAATTTTCGAATTTGAATATTAAATACATTGTTTCGATTCGAAATACGAAGTAATTCCCCAATATAAAGACTATAGGCCAGTCTATAGAACAGACTATTGATCAGGCCATACATTAGTTTTTAGATCGATAAATAAGAATATAAACCAGTCCAAAGATAAGAATATAGAAAAGTTTTATAAATCCATTCATAGAGTAGAATATAGACTAATTTGTGGAAAACTATTTCTATTCGTCATAAATTATAAAGTTGTAACAATATAATTGGCATATACATATTTTAGTTATTCTAAATTTCGATTCATTAATAAACATTTTCGATTTTGTATTATATATGCATTGTAATACGTTACATATTCTCTTTTTTATCCAATTTTTTTTTATAAAAAAATTTTTTGTATAATTTTAAATAAAGTGAAATTAAAAATCTCAAATCAGAAGTTGAACATAAGCAAATTAAATAAAAATTAATTAATTAAAAACTAAAATATAAAACGAAAAAAAAACACAAAATATATTTTTTTTATATTTAAATAAATCATTTTATTTTTCTAAAATTCTTAAAAATTCCAAAAAAGAAATTAAATCAAAGAGAAAAAAATATATTACCAATTAATTCATAAGTTTTGTTTATAAATATGTAATAATAATAATAATAATAATAATAATAATAATAATAATAATAATATAATAATAATGTACAAATATAAAGTAAATAAGTTTGTATATATAGCAAAATTATTGTAAAGTTAAATTAAAATAAAATTTTAATTTAAAATTTTATAAAAAATTAATAAAATTTACAGCAAATAAATATGTTGTTAAAAATAAAAATTATTACTGTTTTATCTTAAAAAAAAACGAAAACATTAAACAAACTCAAATAATTGGTTAATAATTAAATTTTTTGTAACTTAAGCAATTTGTTGTTATATATTTTTATTAAAATATATACACCGTTAATATTTTTTTCTTTTAGTAGTAAATAAACAAACAAATACATATACACATACATATATAATATATATAAAATATACAATTTAACTTAAAAATTTTCTGTTAAGTGCATAAATAATTTCAGTTATTTTTTTATTTATTTTCAATTTACATTTTCGTTTGCTTTTATTGTTTTTTTTTTCTTATTTAACATCTTTTAAGTCTTACAACCCTTTTTACTAATAATAATACTAAAAATGATTATTGTAAGTTTTTTTTTGTTTTAACAAACTAAATAAAATAAAAAATACTTTTGTTAATTTAGGGTTTTCAATTTTTTTGTTTTGTTAAAAAAAACAAATAACTCAATTGTTTACATACATTTAATTTAAATATTTTAACTATTATTATTTTTTATACACTTTTGTTATTATCGTTTTTATGGTTGTTAGATTGCCTTAATTTTAAATAAATATGTTTAAATTTTATAAATAATAAAATAGTGTATAATAATAAATATTAATTGTATACATAAACTTTTAACAGCTTGGCTTTCGTAGAGTATACCAGAATCAAGTTATTTTAAGGAATATGATTTGTGGGTTGATTTATTCCTAAATTTTTTTTATTTGAAATAAATGTTTTTTTTTTCAATATTTTTCAAACAGCATTAAAAATAAAGTAAATTTTTGTAACTGGATTTATAGATTTATGCATTCCAATTTTTTATTTTAATAGTTTTTCATCATTATTTAGCTGTTTGAAATGTTTGTTATTTAATTTTAATTAAATTTAATTTATATTAATTTAAGGGAATATTTTTAAGTATTTTTTTTTTGTTTTAATGAAAAAGGTATTTTTGTTGAATTTATTTTTAAATAAAAAAGAGGAGGACTAGTTTATTTATAGACTTTTATGAAAGTTTTATTTTATTTATTTATATTAAAAATTAAATTATTTTAAATATAGTTTATTTTATACACATGTGTTTTTGTATTATACATAATTACTTTTGGCATTATAGTTTAAATCATTTCAATAATTATTTTTGTTTTTAATTTTTGCACACATTTTTTTTAGTACTTTTTCTCAAACACTTTTCTTTTGAAATTGAATTTTGTTAGTTCTATACAAAACAGGGAAAAAGTAAAGGAAATTAATATTTTTGGTTAACTATCCAGGAGAGTTTTTGTTTACTTTTTTAAAAAAACAACTTGTTATTAACAACATTGGTTTACAAGTTCAAGTTTGTGTTAAATAGATTCCAAGTTTGTTCTTTAAAATTGTCTGACTTTAAACCTTTAAACAAACTGACACTTTTTAAAGAAGCAACATTTTAAAATTTTAAAATTTTGAAAATTGAATCAAAGAAAAATAAAGAAAACACAACAACATAAACACTATAAAAATTATAATTTGTTTGTTTTTAAACAAGAAAAATCTATAAGAAAATAAAATTTCAACAACAATAATAAATAAATAATTAAGAAAAAAATAATAATTTCAAATAAATTCTTAAAAAAAAATCTTGCAAAAAAATAAACAAACACAAATTTTTGGTTAAGGTTTCTAAAAGAAAAAAAAATGAAAACTAAAAGAAGAGCAAAAAAAAAATGAAAGGAACATAGTAAAAGCAGGTGTTAGAATAGGAAAAATAATTATTTAACAAACTTAAAAATATAAAAAATTTCACAGATTGTAAATTAAAAAAAAAGAAATACCAAAAATTCAAAGGCAAAACCAAGAGAAAAGCTTAAACCAGCTGCCTTAAAAAAGAAAATAATTTTGGAGGGGCATTTAACCAGCTGTATTAATTTGTGGACAATTAGTAGCACTCGTAGTTGTCTGAGTTGGGGTAATAGAACCAGTTGGCGTAGTCGTTGTAATAGCCGATGCAGTAGCTATCGATGCCGTTGTTGCTGCAGTATTTAAATGATGATGTAGCGAATTTGTAAAGCACTGTGTGGAACCTACAATATTTTGGTTTAAATTCGTGCTAGTGGAAGCTATATTACAGGCCGTTTGTTGTTGCTGCTGTTGTTGTTGTTGTTTTAATTTGTCGAATATTTGTAATTTTGACTTAACTGCTCCCTCGCACACCATCAGTCTAGCCTGAGAAGGCTTTTTGTCCAGTTCAAAACAGAAGGCTTCATAATCTGAATTGATAGCAGCATGACGTTTAAAATCGGAATAACGACGCGTTTCATATGATGATAAATAGGATGAACCTAAAGCAGAAGCTGCTACTGCAGCAGCCATTGAAGAGGACGATGAAGTTGAACCACTGCCAGCGGTGGAGGTATGACCACCCACACCACTACCACCTGCTGCGCTGGTACCTCGTGGTGGAGGTGTACTATCAGGTACTTGTCTCTTACGTTCGAAATATTCCACAATCTTTGCAATTTGTGCCGATCTTGTACTGGTGGGGTAGGCAAATGAACGATCATCCCAAAGCAGAGAATCCGAACCGGCTAAACTGCTGATGTCATCGGAACTATCGGTGTATATGGATGAGGTGCGATTTTTACAATATAACAATTGATTGGTGGCAAAGGGACTGCGTTGCATTAGAGAATGTATTTCCGAATCCAAAGCTAATCTATTTATTAAACCAGCTGTGGCTGTGAAGTTAGGATCGTAATTATTCCCTCCCAGCAAATGATGGTGGCAAGTGTAGCGGCGATGACTGCGTGCCGCATCCGGTAATTCCAAATCATCTAAGGATCTTAAAGCAGCAGCACTCGAGGAAGTATTAATGCCACCAGCTGCCGCACTACTGGTAGGTTCATCTATAAGCAACACAGAGGAAGAGGTGGAAGAGGAATCGTTAAGTAGCTGCTGATGTTGACCGCTTTGTGATGTGGAACCGTAATAGCAACAGCGGCATAGACTGGCCAATTTATCACTGAAATAAATCACATAGTTAATATTTATTTCTGTCTAATGTTTACATAACTAGAACGAAACTAGAACTGAACTAGGATTAAACTAGACCAGAACTATTTCGCATATATGTTAATAAATGATTTCTTACCTTAATTCACCATTGGCACCCACTTCCAACATCAGCTGAGACTTGAGTTGTTCGAAACAACAATTGCTGCCACCACAACCCAAACCCAGCGACGATACTCCAGCACCATTAAATTGACGATATGTTGTAGCAGCATCTGATTCCTCATTGAAACATGAATAAAACCCACTCTCTATGGAATCACGCCGCGTTAATGAACTTTTAGTGGGTAGAAAATCACTCGGTTTCAGTTCGTTCAAATCAAAGTCCGTACAAGATGACATCGAAGCAGGTGTGGCTGCCAAAGCTACAGAAGGTTGTGGCGGTGGTGATGGTGGCGAGGGTGTTGAGGCTGTTAGAGGAACATCTTTGGATGATTTTAAGCCCTCCTCACAGCCATCTTCGGAAGAATTGCAATCCTCTATATTTACATTAGCTGCTGATGAAGAAGTTGTTAAAACGGTTGCATCTTCGAGTTTACTACTGCCACTTGTGCCACGAAACAAGGGATGGGTGTACAGAGAGTTGGCTCGATATTTTCTTGCAACAGGGGCAGGGGTTGGTCTCTCTGCGGAATCATCACTACTTGATTCGGCATCTGCACAATTTCCACCCCCATCTGCATCCTGTTCGGCATCTGACTCATCCACACAATCATCATCTTCATCGGCCAATGCACAACGTGGCAGATTAAGTGTCGGCGATAATTTCATCTCAATAGCACTTAGTTTTCGTGTTAATTGTGGTGATATTGGTAGACTCTTTGGTTCATTGGGCGTGGTTACCACTGTTTTCCCATCTTCTCCTATAATGGTCTTCTGCTGCAAAGCTACCAACTCCTTGAAGAAAGGAGCACAGATTTCAAAGCATGAACTAAACAAGTCTCCACCTCCAGCTGCGTATATTTTAGGATTTGCTCCCAAAATCTTTTTAACACCTTTCAAATGAGCCATAGCTGTGAAGGGGTTGGATTTAACTCCATTGTTATCAGTCCTAATTGGTTTGTATTGGGGATCTTTGAGGCACATGGTTTCGGCTACTTTGCGTAGCGTTAAAACTGGTGGCGGGGATTCACTGGTTGGCAAGGTGTCTGCAGTAACGATGATGGTACTTGTAAAACCACCCACAGGTGGTGGAGTAGGGGAATGCGTAGAGGATCTTTGTCGCTGCATTTGATGGCATCTCGCCTTATCGCTGGGCGTTGTGTGCAATGGAAAATGTATAATGTTTTCACTCAGC
Source organism: Lucilia cuprina (assembly GCF_022045245.1). NCBI lineage: Eukaryota > Metazoa > Arthropoda > Insecta > Diptera > Calliphoridae > Lucilia > Lucilia cuprina. Next base: position 40,636,231 of record NC_060952.1, read on the forward strand.
GAACGACGATGTTGTTGTTGGATTAATAACTCAGCAGCTGCCATATTTTCATATTTCTTCGTTGCTCTCTTAACACGGTTTTTAATTATACGGTTTTCATCAATTTCACTAAAGCCACCATTGGGTATAGAGTTGCTTCGATTTCCCGATTCGGGGAATAGGAAACCATTTTCACTGACTTCTCTTAAGTGTCTGGGGGTCATGTGACCAGCGGGCGCCGTACTAATAGCCGATGTTAAGGGGGTGTTTATTAAGGACTTTTTGATGGCCAAATGACGGGCACAGCCATTCTTGTGATTTAAAGCTTGACAGAAATTTTCCGAATCACTGCCATTGGGAGAACAGGTGATTTCCAATGAACTTAAAGGGCTAGAACTGGCACTAATAGTGGAGTTAGATGAACCATTGCAACCCGTGGGATCATGTTCATATTTTTCCAAAAGCGAAGTCAGTTTCTTGACGACATCGTGAAACGTTGGTCTACTCTTTGGATCAAACTGTATAGAGATAAAGTTTAATAGTTTAAAGAAATTTTTAACAAATTATTAAGAAGAACTTACTATACAACAGTAGAATGCCAGTCTTAAAAATGCAGGTGGTGTATCCATGGGACACAATTCAACAAATGCCAGATAATCAAAACCAAACGAATCGGTTCTAGGCATTATATCGGGATCTGCTTCTATACGTGCTATAATCTCGCAAGAGATAATGCCGAAGGAAAACACATCACTGCGTTCATCATAGAAGAGATGATTTAAACATTCCGGACTAACCCAATATGGTGAACCCACATATTCCAAACGGGTCTTTTGTCTATTCAAATAAAAAAAATACAAAATGAATAATTAGCAATTCATTGAGTTGATGAAAGTAGAACAAAACTTACTTTTTATCGGGTATTTTGGCTGCCAAACCAAAATCTCCCACTACCGTTTCAAAACGTCCATCGGGTAAATTTCTTACTAATACATTCTGCAAAAATTAAATAGCGGTAGAAGATTTGTTTAGATATATTTGATTTTGAATATTTTATTTGTACTTACTTTACTGGTTAAATCTCTGTGAAAGATGCCTGCACCGTGTAAATACTCCATACCTTTAGCTACACCCAATGCCAGTCTTAATTTTGCAGCAGCACTCAATGCTACTTCTTTGTTGGCCAATAACTGTTCTAAAGATCCACCATTAATGTATTCCGTTAAGGCATGCAATTGTCCCTCATGTACGCAAACACCCATAAAACTAGAAGAGAAAAATTAAAAAAAAAATAATTATTAGGAATAATTAAATCGAAAATATATTAATAAAGTAAAATTTGATAACACTTTAAAGTTTTTTAAAAAATACTGCCCTAATATTAATTATTTTTTGTTTGTGTAGAAATGTACTATTATATGAAATTTGGTAATTTTCTTACCAAAAATTCTTTTGCTTAAGTGTTGTTGTTCTACATAAAAACAGGAAATAATACAAAAAATATTTTTTGGTCATGTTTATATTAAGGGGTGAACGTTAAACAATAAATTAAACTAAAATTGTCATGTCAATTTATAAAAGTAATGATGAGCAGACACCATAAACTAAAAGTATGATTATCTTTCGTTACACGATGGTCATAAAAAATCGGTTCGTTTATCTTTAACACTAAGTAAATCAATGTTTTGACAATTTGAAACAATAAATAAAGATAAACGAAAATACAAGAGCTTTTTACGTATTTGCTGTAAAAGTTATTCCCGTGATGTCATGGGATTAAAATACATTCCCGGCAATTTAGCGCAAAATAAAATTATGTCAATTAACATTATTTTCTTAGTCCCGTATATAGTCCATTCTGATATGGTTTATACTATGGTTTAGCCTACAGTATAAATAAACAGATCAGACAGAAAGACAGATCTAAAGTATGCACTGTATTTAAAATAGACTTTAGTTTCACCAAAATACTAGTTCAGAGTAGGTATAGTATAGTCTTTAATATGTTGAAAAAGCATAGTCTAGTCTAGACTATAGAATCGTCTAGTTTAGTCTAGTCTATAGTCTATTCTATAATACCTTATATAGTCTAGTCTATAGTATCGTCTATTATCTTTTATCTAGTCCAGTCTATAGTGCAGCCTATATTCTAGTTTATACTTTGGTCTTTAGTCTAGTCTATTATCTAGTCCTGATTCTATTGTCAATAGTCTAGTCTTTAGTTCAGTCTATAGTCTAGTCTATAATCTTGTCTGTAGTCTAGTATGTAGGCTAGTCTATAGCCTAGTCTATAGCTTAGTCTATAGTGTAGTCTAAAGTCTAGTTTATAGTCTAGTCTATAGTCTAGTCTATAGTCTAGTCTATAGTCTAGTCTATAGTCTAGTCTATAGTATAGTATATAGTATAGTATAGTCCAGTATATAGTCTAGTATATAGTCTAGTCTATAGTCTAGTCTATTATATCTTATATAGTCTAGTCTATAGTATCGTCTATTATCTATTATCTAGTCGAGTCTATAGTGCAGCCTATATTCTAGTTTATACTTTGGTCTTTAGTCTAGTCTATTATCTAGTCTTCAGTCTATTTATGACTAGTCTATATACTAATATATAAACTTAGGTTTTGTCTATAGTCTTTAGTTCATTCTATAGTCTAGTCTATAGCTTAGTCTTTAGTCTAATCTTTAGTCCAGTCTATAGTCTAGTCTATAGTCTAGTATATAGTCCAGTCTATAGTGTAGTCTAAAGTCTAGTCTATAGTCTTATCTGTAGTCTAGTCTGTAGCCTAATCTATCTATATCTATAGTCTAGTTTAAAGTCTTGTGTACAGTCTAATTTATAGTCCAGTCAATAGTCAAGTCTATAATCTATTCTATAATATCTTCTAGTATGGTATCGTCTTTTAACATGTCCAAAGTTTAGTCTAATTTTTACACTCTTCTATTCACTAGTCTACAGTGCAGCCTATATTCTAGTCTATATTGGTCTATAGTCTAGTCTATTATCGAGACTATAGTCTTCAGTCTATTTAAGTCTAGTCTATATACTAACTTATAAACTAGTCTATGGTTTAGTCTATAGTCCAGTCTATAATATTGTCTGTAGTCTCTAGTCCGTCTATAGTCTTATATATAATTTTATCTATAGTTTACTATTTAGTACATAGTTTAGTCTAAAGTATAGTCTACAGTCTACAGTTCTATAATATCTTCTATAGTCTAGTCTATAGTCTATTCTACTGTGTAGTCTAAAGTCAATTTCTATAGTCTAATCTATAGGCTTGTCTGTAGTCAAGTCCTTAGTCTAGTCTGACTATAGTTTAGTTTAAATTTTAAACTTTCTACGGCAGAACCCGCTAAATGAGCAACCCAGTTTGCTTCAGAAACACCTCAAAAAATGTTAATATTCCACAAGATTATTTAAAAGACAAACAAAACGTAATCATGTAATAATTTTTTATAAGTTCTTATTAACGTACCTACTATAATTCAATTTATATTGTTTTTAAATTTTTTATGATTTCAATAAATTGTGTTTTCATTCTAGACACGTTTTCTCAAAGCAATTAAACTTATTGTGGTTAACAATGGAAAAAAGTGATATTTTGTAATTTTTTTATTGTCAATGGACATATAAATTATGTCAGTTTTCGGTATTTTTTTTTTTTTTGGCAAACCAATTAATAATTCGGAAAAGGTGTTACTTGAGTTTATACTCAAGTACAAGGATAAATAAAAATTTTGCTGAAAAAATTAATGCATTAATTAAAAAATGAAGCAATTGCTGCAGGCGTAGTAAGTCATATACATATGTATTATTAATAGTATTATCGCCAATTTTAAAAAAGGTTTTTTATATGTTTATAAGCCTGCCTTATATGTTATGTTGTGTTACCTTTTAACCATCATCAGTATCATCATCGTTATAATAATCAAATCAATTAAATTATATTACATGACTTACTTTCTTTTGGCAGTTGTTTGTCCGTCTGTTTGCCTACCTTCTTAACCATGCTTTGCTTAACATATGATTTTATAAAATTATGTTTTTATTAAAACTCCTCTCCTTACCACATAAATGTGATCGATGGGTGAAATTTTTGTTGCAACAGCTTATATGCGCGCTATATACAAGTATAATGTGAGAATTTTGTTTATTTATATCTGGGTGCCTGTAAAACTGTTACAAGTGCTTGCCAAGTTAATGTCATTAATAACACCTTCAAAGAAGAAATAAGATGATTCTTTAGTTTTCTTTTTTTTGCTTTTGGTGGATACGACAGTTTCATAAGATATTCGAGTTGTTGTTAAGACAGCCCTGAGAAGTTACGAAAATTAATTAATAAAATTTCATATTAACGGTTTACACATGTAAACTTCATTAACATTATTAGCAACTGTTATTTTGCCTTTGTAATTTTCTTCTGGTATTTCATATTTGATTACATATTCGAAATTTTGTTTGTAATCTAATCAAAATTGGGTATAAAGTTATTAAGTATTAAAAAAACAAAAATATGGTTAAGTAATTTATAATATTAATGTTTTTTTTATAAAATTTTGCCAGACAATAAAGTAAAAATTATCGATTTATATGATTAATCGTTTAATCAATAATTTATTTAACAAGCTTTAGTTTCAGTGGAATTTATTAAAGTAAATTCCATTTTTTTGTGAAATAAAACAAAAAAACTTTTATTAATTTCTTGTCGATTATTTCCACCTGCACCCATAATTGACAGTGAATTTTTAATTAATATAAAATTATTTTCAAATCGAAAATACATTTTCTTGTAAATACAAAAAATAAAATATATGAAAATTATGTTTAACTATAAAATTTTAATCTATTTTTTAATATGATTAAAAGTATAACTATCTATTAGGTGTTAAACAAAATCTATGATTGAAATCTTATTTTTAATTTGTGTCTATTTCTTGCTAATAATATGAACGTCAAAATGCAACCATTTTAATAACGATCTGTCAATTAAGTTAAAAATTTATGAAGCTACTTAAAAAGTGCAAAAGAAAAAAGTATGTAGCTATATACATAAGTAATTTAATTTCATTGTAACAAAAAAACATCGTATAAAGAAGAAAAGATTTATTTATCCGTCAAAGCCGAATATAGTTTAACGTTAATTAGAAAGAAAGCAGAACAGAAAGAAAACTCTTTTCAGCATAAGATATGGCCAGACAGTAAAAATTACGGAAACAACAATAGAACAGCTGACAGCTGCAACAACTACAACTTTAACAATAAAGCCACAACATAAAATATAAATAAATTATTTATGTACATACTTGTACATAACACATACATACACAATATAACCAGACTTCTTGTACATATTTAATACAGAATGAAAAGAGTTATTTCACCTGTCATTTTGGTTTAAAACAACAACAAGGAGAAAGAAAGATAAATGCAAAAAACAGAAAAATCCAATATGTCTGGCAAACTGTAAAATACTTTTTCACACTTACCAGGGGAAACCAAGATGGTGTAAGCATATGTATTTTACGAAGCATATAGTAGTTGATAGTGTTGTAGTCTAACAATCCAAAGGTCGTGGGTTAAGTTTTATTAATTTTTCTTTATATCTATGTATCTATCTATGTATCTATCTATGTGTCTATCTATGTGTCTATCTATCTATATATCTATCTATCTATCTATCTATCTATCTATCTATCTATCTATCTATCTATCTATCTATCTATCTATCTATCTATCTATCTATCTATCTATCTATCTATCTATCTATCTATCTATCTATCTATCTATCTATCTATCTATCTATCTATCTATCTATCTATCTATCTATCTATCTATCTATCTATCTATCTATCTATCTATCTATCTATCTATCTATCTATCTATCTATCTATCTACCTATCTACCTATCTATCTATCTATCTATCTATCTATCTATCTATCTATCTATCTATCTATCTATCTATCTATCTATCTATCTATCTATCTATCTATCTATCTATCTATCTATCTATCTATCTATCTATCTATCTATCTATCTATCTATCTATCTATCTATCTATCTATCTATCTATCTATCCATCTATCCATCTACCTAACCAACTATTGCTTCATATTGTAATTTCCCATCTCTGTATACTAGAACTTTTACAAATAATATAAAAAAGTTAATTTTTTCACAAATACAATAGCAACAAACATTATCAGCAAAAAAGTGTAAAATCAACAAAAAAGATTGAAATCTTAAATGCAACATGAAACTCAAAAAAAAAAAAAAAAGAATTCAAAACTGAATTATACAAAAAGAACAACAATTTCTCGTTCCATAGATTCATAGCAACTAATAATAAAACAGTGCAAAATTGTAGATAAATATATAGAGAAAAGTTCATTGTCAGTCTGTGCTTTTTTTTGTTGTTTTATTTTTAAAGGTAGTAAAAAATGAGTTATGATCCATGACTTTTAGTCAAAACAATTGCCCTGTCATACTATACTTAGAACTTGGTTTAAATACTTAAGTTACAGAGCTACACTGGGAAAAATTAGAAGGAATTAATTTTTTTGATTCGAAATTCTTTAAAATAAATATGATGATTGTTTCACACTAAGTTAAGAAGCAGCACTACTCTCCGATTTAAATTTATATATTTTTAATTTTTTATGAAACCTGAAAGTAAACGTTAGAGAGATGTATCAAGCTTAATTTACGAACATGTCATAACTTATACATAAAGTATTAACATTTTTTTGAGTGCATATTTTGCCATAAAGTGCAGTAAACTAGAAAAATGTCATCTTTGAAGAATACGAGTACAAAACATAAGTAGGTGTTCTATTCTAAAGGATGGTAGGTGTAGTGTCGTCTTTTATACATATTATTAGTCTTACACGTAGAAGAAGTTTTTAACCTTTTGCAAGAATCATAAAACCAACAACAACAGCAATAATATGATAACACAAAAAGTAAATAGGGAAGTAGTTAATAAAACAACAAAGTTATAATAATAATATGTAAACGTGAAATATTAAGGTGCACTAATCTAGCATATAGACAGAAACAGGGACTAGAGTATAGACTAACCTATAGATTACTAGCCTAAAAAAAACTAGATTTTACTACAGAATAAAAAATAGACAGGACTAAAGACAAGACAAGACTAGACTATAGATTACTGTAGACTGTACTATAGACTAGATTACACATTCGACTATAGACTAGACTGTAGATTAGACTATGTACTAGATTAGACTATGTACTAACTATAGACTAGATTTTTAGAATGGACTATAGACTAGATTACACTACAGGCTAGACTATAGGAATACACTATAGATTAGAAAAAGAAAATTTTTAAAAGTGCCAACTACAAAATAGAATCACCCTAATGAAAATAATGCATTTCTATGTAATTGTATGGAGCAAATAAACTGTTAAAAAAGAAACGAATATCTGTGTCTGCCTTTCTTTTTTATTATTTGTATCTTCTCCTACTTTATTTAAAAAGATACTATACAAAAAATCGCACTTCAAGTTGAAGTTCATGTTGAGTATGGAATATAATTTACACATAAGCTTACTTCACTTGGTATATTAAAAAATAACAACAAATATTCAAAGTATAAGAATAGAATATTAAAAAAATAACAAAAATATATAAAAGGAATCAAAATAAGCGCAAGCAGAGTATGAGCTTGATATTTTTATATGAATTGAGTCTTTTGTATGCTCGAAATAAACAATCTACAACTTCCGCATTAACAAAAAAAAAAAAAAAATGAAGACAAAATTAAAAAAATAAGTGCTCATATTTATAATTCTTTCTTTAATATTTATTAACATACACGGCTAACGCTTACTGTGTCATGGGTACCACAAAGACATTGTTTACTACTACTTCTTTTACGTCTCCAAACATGAGTACACAAATTTATTTACATACATTACTAGGTATGCTAAAAAATGAATGAAAGAGTGCTTAAAGTTTTTTCTTTGTACAAATGATACTTGATTTTTAAAGCAGCTTATTACTTACACAACACATTCACACATACATACATATGTATGTATATTCATATGTAAATAAATATCACTCTTATTATTTTGTGTTGATAACAAAACACTTATTCTACTCACACTCTTAAAAAATTCTCTTTATTGTTTTTGTTAATTTTTTGTCTAGAAAGATGTAGGAGTGAGTATCATATTCTAAATAGGCGTCATTCACAGGAGAAGATATAGAAGTATGAGAATAAGAAATAAAAAGGATTTATTGTTGTTTTTTTATATATGTAAATTTATTTACAAATAAGGGTCTGAGTGTTTGTATAAAAATATATGTGAGTAGGTTCCTCTCTCTTTGTATATTTTTTTGTGTTATCTTGTTGAATAGCCTGAGTGTTTTTGTATTTTTAAGTGACAGGAAAAAGGAAGTTTATGTGTTGAAAATTATGTCTGATATAATCAGAAGTTTTTTTAAACAGGATATTTATTTTTGTTGTTATTAACAATTAAACAATAATACGAATAATAATTTGTGACCAGTTAGGCGTGAAAATATTTATGATGTTGGGGAATTTAATAGAGAAGAAGGATATAAGTAATAAGAGTTTCAAAATAAAGGAAAAAGGAAATTAACATTAAAGTAGTTTAGTATGTGGGAATATTGCTATTTTTACATTTATCAAAGTATAGAAAAGCAACAAATGTATTAAACCTGATACATTACTATTGTAAGGAATTCAAAGGACCACACATTGTTATTTCTATAAAGGGTCCAACAAAAAGCAAAAAAGAATTTTACTTAATTACTTAATATTTACTGCAATGAAGTACTGAATAAGAGCTTTAGAAATTATTTAAACACAGGCTTGTTATAGAAGGGAAGTCCATCTTTGATTTAAATTCAGTTATTGCAAAAAAAAAGGACCTTAAATCTCATGGCAGACTTATTGTGAACTGTAAGATGATAGAACGTATGAGTTAATTAAATTACTCTTTCACGTATACTGTACACCGGTGTCCCAAGATAGTTTTTAAATAACACGCAAAAAAGGATAATATCCTTCAAAAAACAATTTTTTTCATTTTTCATTAAAAATGATTGATATACGTCAAAATAAAGTGTTTTTTTCAAAATTCTTTATTCGGAATATGTTACGATAGATTTACATTTTAAAAACTTATAATGTGGTAAACTTTATCAGTCATATCCATAAAAAATCCAACGGATTAGTTTTGCGCGTATATAAGACACTTACATAACTAATCATGTCAAGTAAACCACTATATTTAGTAGGACCATAAGGTTTCCAGTTATTATGAGCTGCTGAAACCGGAACAGATGATACAAGGAATCTGTAGCGAACAAGATGGTAATATTCCAAATGTTCGTATTGATGAAAAACTATTTAGAAAATATCGTTTAAAAACAATTGTCTAGGTTTAGACCCCTTTCTGTGACTTGACACCAAAATGTTTATAATATTTCAATAACATCTGTTGTCAAAATCTAAATTTTATACACATCTGTTGTCTAAATGTTAACAAATGTGGTAAGTTCACTTTTGAAAACGTATTATCAATTGGATTAAATTATAAACTGTACATTTCTCATTCCCTCAGTACAGAACGCTGTACAGAACGCTCTCACAGGAATATGCTTCATTTTAAAACAAGATATTTCAAATAGACATGATTTATTCCTGGTCAGTTCTAATGGAGTGGAGACCAGAGAAAAAACATGGTTCGACATGGTTACTATAAGTAAACTATGTTCACTGTAACAATATATTGTTATCAAAAACATATAATTGTTATTTTCATTCGATTTAAACAATATTGTTATTACTGTAATCATTTTTATATTCAAGGCAATTATACATTTTGAGTATGATTTACTGAAACATAATTATTTTTTTTAATAACTAAATAATGTTAATAATGTAAACATAATATGTTATTTACAACCATTTAAACTTCCATATAATCATTTTATGTTATGTTGTTATAAATAACCATTATACATATGTTATGTTGTTCTATCTCTGCTGATATAACAACAAAAAACTTTAGCCACACTTAAAGAAGTTTAAGTTAAAGTTATTAATGACAAAATTTGCTTTAAATCATTCCAAAGCATTTCATATCTTTTTGATTCAATTTTTTTAGAAAAACTAGAACAAATAGAAATACTTTGTGTCTGTCAAATTTCTATTTACAAACCAAATAAAAGACTTAAAAAATCAATCACAAGCATAAAAATGAAATTGAAAATTTGTAACAAAAAAAAAGGGAAACTACTTTCACTTTCCCGAAAGACTGTTGAACATAATAAGGTTGGTTATTTTTAAACACAACTGCAAAAAAATAATAATAAAGTAAACCTGCCCAGGAATATCGTATGACAGACAAAACAAATAATAATGATTTAAAGAATCTCAAAAAACAAACAGAGTATAAAAGGAAGAGTTGCATTAAAATAAAATGAAAGCAACATGAAAATATGACATAAAATGATTGGCAACATGCAAGGCAATTTTTTTTTTGCCAAAGCGAAAAATCCTAAAAATACACTTTTGTTAAGACGTAGAATAAAGCGAAAGAAACAACAACAAAACATGCGACCCAAATACCAAAGGTGGACACTATTTATGACTTGAGAAATAAACACTAAATCAAAGTAAAATATAACAATATTTTTTATTAAACAAAAATAAAAAATAACAAAACAAACAACCTTAAAAGAAAAAAATTTTGATAGCAAAAAATATACTTGTAATCTTAATGGACAAATGTAAGAAATATGTATCAATTTTATTTACAATTTCATTTTTTTTTGAAAACACAAATGTGTAGGAGTCAGATTTTTCTTGGATATTTCTATAGAAATAACAATGTTTCTTATTGTTGTTAAAATTATATGTTTAACAAAATTAAGTTGTTACAGGACATTTTTCTGTTTTCGGTTGTTGTTTTTACAAAGTGTATTTTTATAGAATGGAGCGCATGTTGCCAGTGGCAGCAGACTTCTTATTTGTAGGTGATATTTAAAACTTACTTAAAATATCTTATAACAACAACATGTCTAAACTCAATGTGCAACATATTTTACACATTTTATACAATTTACATTCTACTTACAGACATTCATCCATTCATTCTACTAACATTTTTTTAACTTAAGTTCCTTTGAGGTTTTTTCTTTACTTTTTTGTTTTTGTAATACAAATTTTATTTTTAAAACAACAAATGTTTATTTACGAGCATTTTGAAAAAAAAGAGATGTGAGGAATGTACAAAGTTTACCTATACTGCTGAAAATAGTCAAGGTACATCGAAAAGTTTGGTAATAAATGTGTCATTCTATTGTTTTCAAAAAGAACTTTCTGATATGCAATTAGTAAGAGTTTGAAGGATATTTGGATTTTGAAGCCAAAAAGAGAACACAATTTAACACCAAAAAGAAGCGATTATGTATTCTAAACTTCTCATTTCCCTATAAAGTGGACTTCAGTCGAAAGAATTTCAACATTAAAGGATCATTAACATTTGATATGGTTGTATGGTTGTTAAGTTCCAATTGAAGGATTATCTGTACTTCACTGCGGACGCTACGATAATGGGAATGCAATCATTGTCATTTTTGAGCATAAATGAAGTCAAATTAGGATATACTGTTCTAAAGTGAATATATTTTATTAGAAATCGAAAAGGTTAAGTTGAGCAACTGATGTGTTTGTTTTATTTCACTGTGGTACTTTTACAGATACAGTGAGACTTCTTTGAAGACTCACACGGCGATGTAAATTTTTGTATATGGTTCTACCGGCCCGTGTACAAGTACTTTGCTCAAGTACTCAAGCTATCTAATCTCTGACTAGTTACGTAGCTTTCGATATACAAAAACATCACATTCGTTAACAGCCACGCAGGCCTCTGTTGATTCAGCAACAGAGAAGAAATGGAAAAATCGTTACACCGAAATACGAATCTCTCAAATCTAGTATGAACAGAGTAAACCCTAAACAATTTCAGACAAGGAACGGTAATTTAATGTTATCACTTGTAAAAGATACCTTACATCCATCACCATTCAACCCAATACACTTTTCCTTCATTAGAAACACCCATTGAGAAAAAACAGCCAACACGCACACTTTGAGGCCCAACTCATTTCCAACGCATAGTCCCACAGTCAAGGTATCTGTTATTGCAAGGCACGGAACTTATCCCAAATTTTTGACTTCCGTTTATAAGTCAACATTCTTTTTCCGCAATATATACTAAATTGCCAAAGCTAACGCGTGAATCCGAAGATACCTTTCCGTCCGAAACTCTGATCATCTAACCAACACGTACGCCCCGATAAGACCAGTCTAATAATTACGGCTAGATAAAGTCCGAAACTCTGCCCTGTGGGCTACCGGTTCCCGCGGTAATTGATTATATTGTGCTTTGGATTGACCTCATGTCAAATCGATGAAAGGAAAGAACGAGGGAATATTTGATCATCATCAGCTTAAAGTCCGTGTACACTAGATGTATTGAAAGCACTCTATTACCGGATTAAAATAACATCACGGTGAAGGTTTAATGCAATATTTTGGTTCTTCATTGATCCAATCTAATGTTAATTATTATTTTTGAAAAGGTACTTTTTTTTGGTTTTTTAAGCAAAATCTTCATGAATCCTTTAATTATTTCACAGACTATAAAACCAAATACATTTGCATTTACACTGTAACACTTCTTGTGAACAATAAACACATTTTTTTAATATAAAAAGAATGTAATCAATCTGCATTAATATGTATATACAAACGTGTGACTGTCTCTTGTCTTGTCTTTCCTACAGCCTGCCTGTCTATATGTCCGTCTGTCCGATTGTCTATCAGACTGTCAGTTTTAACAGTATGTGTGGGGTGTTCTTAAAAGCATAAAATACTTGCGCACATACCTCAGTTATGACTAACAATACATAATGTAAAAAATCTAAATATTATACATACATAATAAACATACATACATACATACGATAATAAGTATAAAATCAAGAATGTCTAAGAGTAGACTTTGTTATTCTAAACGTACAAAGTTCTCAGGAGTTTGTTGTTTCTTTTTCATATAAATACTTTATTTTACGCACTTTGAAATGTTGTTTGATATAAACCACGTCTTTTTTCTTATAAAAAAAAAAATAAACATTTCAAACTTGTGTCTGGCCTTTATTGGGTGGTTTTGATGTTTAAGGCAACGGCACCAAGAACTAAGTCGTTATAATGCCACTTTAAAGCTTTAGACAAACTCACACACTCCCTCTTATACTTTAGCCAAAAAAGTCTTAAACAAACTTACAAAATGACTTTTGTTTTTCCAACGACGCAAGATTTTTAACAAAAATATTAGCACTCTAGAGCTTTGTTTTTTTTTTTTTACAAAGTGTATTTTTATGTGACATTGTCGGTCGGCATGATACTCAAATTCATATTTAATGCTGTCTAAAAAAAAGTTTATTTGAAAATACATTTTCCTAACCACATAGTAAGTACATGTCGGCAAGTTAAAAAGTCTTTTTATGGATCCTTAAATATAGTGTTATTTTTAAGAGACATTTTCATGGGTGCTTTAAAAAAAGTAGTTTCAATCGTTTTTTAATAATTGCAAAATTTTTACGGCTTTGTAAAATTTTAATATTATTAGAATTTTGTATTTAACAAGAAAAAAATTCTTCTTTATACGGAATGTTATCAGCAAAATATCCTAATTTGAAAATATACTAACTGGAACTGAACTAGCAATGAAGTAGAGCTGAAGTAGAACTCAAGTTAAACCCAACTAGAGCTGGAATAAAACTAGAAGTAAACTAAAACTTAACTGAACAAGAACTAAATTAGAACTGAACTAGAACTGAACTAGAACTGAACTAGAACTGAATTAGAACTGAACTAGAACTGAACTAGAACTGAACTAGAACTGAACTAGAACTGAACTAGAACTGAACTAGAACTGAACTAGAACTGAACTAGAACTGAACTAGAACCGAACTAGAACTGAACTAGAACTGAACTAGAACTGAACTAGAACTGAACTAGAACTGAACTAGAACGGAACAATAACTGAACTTAACTAAAACGGAACTAGAATTGAACTAGAACTGAACTATAACTGAACTAGAACTGAACTAGAACTGAACTAAAACTGAACTAGAACTGAACTAAAACTGGAACTGAATTGATCTCGCCATTTATCGCTTCCAAGTCATTACTAGATTTGTCTACATTTCGTTAAGAACTGCAGGGTGCTTATGTTTTTAATAAATTTTTAACGACCTAATAAAATAATAAATTTTAAGGAGATTTATATTAGTATGTGTTTCTGTTTCAAGATAAATATGCAAAAACTTTAGGCCAATGAATAAATAATATTAAAATTAGGATTTTAATTATATATTTAAATTTATAGGCGATAGAAAAATAATTGCAATTAAATATTTCACACATAAAGATTATTTATGTTAGTTTCTTATTCTATTATGTTCTTTAAAAAAACTATATTTTTTAAACCTGCGAAAATCAACCCATTCGCATCATTTATAAAGTATATTTTTAGAAAGTTTTTTTTTTAAAGTACATAAATTATTGTAACGTAATAATGTTTACACCTTTTTAAGACTTTTTTCTAGCAGCCGTCAAAAGAACAAAGAAATTCTTGTCATTATTTTAAGAATTTAACGTCTATAGGTATCTACAACTTTTTTCCATCTACTACTTAATTAACATTAGAGGTGTTAAAAAGCTTTAAGTAAAAAATAAAAAAAACATCTACCATAAACATTAAAGTTTCATGAATCGTTTAACTGTACGGACTTGGTCAGAACCATTACCTTACCCATAACAATTTTTATTAAATCTTATTTGCTGTTGAACTTTCTTGGGGCCAACAGACAACGACAACCTTCATTGTTATTTAATTTTCAAATAAATCTTAGAGGTGCGTATGGGGATTTTATACTAATTTGGCTTAAGTACTTTATTTCTTAAGAATATTTTATCTCTCATGGTTGTGTTTTAATTCCCTTTCAAATATAAAATACCTTAACAATTCAATTTCATTTAATTAAGTTTATATTCGTTGCTTAACTTTTTTATACGTTTCACCTTGAATATTCAGTCATTATCAGTTAATTGGCCAAACTGGAGTCCTGCCTTTTTACACCCTACACCATTACAATGCTAATGAAATTTATTTTTTGTTTTACATAAACTCAGATTATCTTACGATATTGATTTAGCCATCGATTAATGTACCTGGTCAAAAATTTCATAAAGTTCTTTTTCAAATGAAATAATATTATTTGATGGTAGGTCCAATATTGGTAATGACTGCAATATAAGTCCTACTAGTTTACATCAGTGTAGGGTATATATTCTTACTGACATTATTTCTTAAGTATTTCTCCCATAAAAATTGCATCCAAATAAAATCCTTAGTACTCACGCACATTCAATGAACGTCACTATAATTTCTTACTGTCAGAGTGCAGCAATGTGTAGAACAGAACAGAGAATAGAAACAACAAAATAGACAGACAGGCAATCAGAAGTCATGGTTTCTAGGTGTATGTTGTTGACGTGTAGCCAGAGCTAAAGAGATCCCATAAGTCAGAGTAGCAAAATTACTAATGATAAGGTTAATTGCTTTTTACTGTGACAGCTTTAATATTCTGAGAGTATGTATTTAATTGTTGTTGTTATTGTGAGGATTAAAAATACATTAACAATTAAAGTTTTTTCTTTTATTTTTCTTCGTGTTTATTATTGTGAAAATGCAAAAAGTTATATATATAAAATTGTTTGTTGTAATTTTTTTTACGAGAGATAGAGAAGGCTACAATTGTTTTAATTGCATTTATTTATGGCTTAGTTGACCCACAGGTCATGAATGCCATATCATTAAGTCAATTGTGTCATTTGGATGTTTAATATTTTAATTAGAGTTATTGTTTAATTTCCAAATCCCGTATTTTCATAATGAAAATTGGTCTCATAATATGAAGAGAAATAAAAAACCTCTATTGTGCTAAAGGCTACTACAACTAGCTTTTTTTACTTAAGTTTCTATGTTTAGTTCCAGTAGTTCAGTTCGGTTCTAGTTCAGTTCTAATTCAGTTCTAGTTCAGTTCTAGTTCAGTTCTAGTTCAGTTCTAGTTCAGTTCTAGTTCAGTTCTAGTTCAGTTCTAGTTCAGTTCTAGTTCAGTTCTAGTTCAGTTCTAGTTCAGTTCTAGTTCAGTTCTAGTTCAGTTCTAGTTCAGTTCTAGTTCAGCTTTAGAACAGGTCTATTTCATTAAATTGTTGTTATTAAATCTTTTTAATTTTTACTTCCCTAATAATTTTTAAAATGTAAGCAAACCACCCTAATCTTCATTTAATGAAAAGTTTGAACTCAATTTTATTACTTGACATAAAAAATAAGCTTTTACTCTGTTTAAATCTAAACAAATGCATACTGCAACAAATGCTTAAAAGAAATTCATAATGAATGCACGAGTTTCTTTTAGTTAAAAATCATTGTTAAATGCTCCGAACCTCTTCAACAACCTATTCTCAGATCCTATAAACTCTTGAGTGTTTGTTATAAAAGGAGAAACATCACTTTGATGTTTGAGCAACATTTTGTGTTTGTTGCTAATAAAACTCGCAAATACATTAATGCACTAACGAAACTGGGTACATTTTTGGCAGAGGTTATAAAACTGTTTTTAAAGTTAAATTAAAAACTTTGGCGTTCCTCTAATTTGAAATTATTAATTGTTCATTAAATTGTTTCTACATTTTATAATCTACCACTCCCACATTCAGTAATATAACACTGTGAAAAGAAAAAAAAAAGCTTAAAAGCTAGACTTTAATGAAGTTGTCATGAAGAAAGAATTTAATAATAATTTTCATTATTTCATATTTGTTTTTCCCGATAATTTTCTTAATTTTTCTTCTCTCTTTTTTGTTTTTATATGCACTATGAGTGATTGGTCATGGTAGTATAATTTAATGCTTTTATGATTCTTTTATTAAGCTATTTTTTAAAATGTTCATTGTTTTGTTTTTGTTCTGGAAAAATCAAAGTCATGTATTTTTTCAGTTGTCTCTTTTGTCGGAAGGTGTAAAATGTTGATGGTGTTGATGACGCTGATTTTTTGCTGACGATATTGATGATAATGACTTGGCGTCTCACACATGTTCTTTTCAGTATGAGTGTGATAGATATTGGGAATGATGGAATGAATAGTAACTTTTGTAGGCGGATATCGGATCTATTGATGTATAAAATATGTTACAGAGATAATGTGTGTCTGTTATGTAGTACATTTTTGTTGTAATTATAGTGTGAAAATTATTATTATTATTATTAGAGGTGTACTTGTTAGAAAAACGTAGGAAAATATACTAAGGGTATGGTCGACCACATGATATCCTACACCATGAGTATATTTTTAAGCAATTTACTTTATATGGGGGTAAGGGTCATACATGGGCTAATTCTCATAAATTTTTGTGAAGGCATATATTTTTATATGGGGGCTAGGTCAAACACGGTAAGATCATTACAAAAATTATTTTTGCTTATACAAAACTCGGCCATTTATTATATATTTGAACTAATTATGACTTCAAAGCCCAGAACAGGATTGTATGGGGGCTATTTTATCAAAATATCTTCAAAATTACGAAGTATGCGTGCACTTTCTATAAAGGGGAAAGTCGAGAGTATAACGTGAGGACCTGCCTTGACGGCCTTATCCCACGGTGGTCTTTTTCAACCACTAGGTAGACTTGAGAACGGTCTACCATCGCCCCTTTGTTCTTCAATGAAGAACGCCGGTGGCAATTTTTGTACATTGGTTCTGTCTGGTCCATGCACAAGTACTTTGCTGGAGTATTCGAGCTATCTAATCTCTTGACCATTGGATGGCCTCTTTTGATTCGGCAACAGCACCTAGAGACGTAACCGGTAGACCGAAGTACGATCATCAATAAGCCGTAGACTTTGTTCTTACTCACAGGGATACACTGTGGTAATTCTGATATGAACAGAGTAAACCCTGAACATATCTGGACAAGGAAGGAAAATTCAATGGTATAAAATGTATATGATACCTTTCATCCATCATCATTCAACCCAGCACACATCTCATTTATACGACACATTCATAAGAGAAAAACATACGACACATTCATTAGGTAGACGGGTGGGAGGTGCCCGCCGAACCTCACATTCATCCCGTACCATATACAATTAATATCAACTCATTTCCAACGCTTAGTCCCACAGTCACTCGACTGCGGGGTATCTGTTGTTCTCGGCAACAGCACCGAACTTATCCCAAAATATTGACTATTATCATGCTTCAGTTTTTTAACCGCCACTTACTCTCCCCGCGAATTTGGGTTTAAACCACTGCCACTACGTGGATCCCGAAGGAACCTCAACCAACTGACCAGCCAGGACATAGTCCTGCGGGCAACTGGCTACCCGTAGTACCAGATTATGCGGTGCTCTGGTCTGACCTCTGGCAATTTATGCAAGGACTAAGCCAAGCAATAGACTGTAACCAATTTTTCAATCCCGGTCAGATTGGAGGTATTGGCCACCTCTTTATACCCCGGGCTTGCAATAACACCAAGGCGGAGGTCTCGCCAAGGTAACATGCCCTCGGGGGATCTATAAAGGGGAGAGGAAGCTAAAATAAGGCCCATACAAAATATCTATATTAGATCAAAATTTTTGGGAGCGATATTCTTTTAGAAAAATAATTTTATTGAGAAACCTGAGTTGCTTAACATCAGACGATCATAATTTCATAGTTTATTTTAAATAAGGTTTTTCGATCTGGCCTAAATCCAAATGTCTGGTGGCGATGTTATTCCAGATATTACATTTTTCAGGAACAATGATTGGAAAGGAACAAAGTCAAGAAATCTGAAATCATACATTCAAAGATAAGTATATACATAAGTAGTATGTAGTATTCATTAGTTCAGTAACTTTTAATGGAGTAATGACACCAATTCGACTCAGGTTTTCATATATAGACTGAATATGCAAATGGATCTCAGACGAATATTTCGTAATACGACACGCCACTTTTACAACCATTATAACTAATGGTGGAGGAGGGTAAAACCATTTCCGGACCATTTAAATATGCACACTTTACATTATTGTTAACAATTTCAATATTTAATGAGATTTTTCTCGGGGGGATTCAAAACAAAATTTCTATTCAATATACACTTTTTTTATTAACTAAAAAAATCATTATTAAAATTACAATTAATAAATTGCTTATAAAGAATATATTTCGTTTATTTTCTTTTAGTATTTAGTTCAACAGTCACCATGGTCAGTTGGCAGAATTGGCTTTTGCGTTTAACATTTTGTCATGGCTTCTTAACGAATTTCTCTACCGCTTACATCGATTTTAATGGACGTCTCGTGAAATTCTATTTTTTGGTGAAAATTTTTGTATATTTGCAAGAGTTTTGCTTTATAGCCTATGAGATACATATCTTTCCAACGGGCTATCAACATAGAAAATCTGTTTCAATAGGTGAAGTCTTGAATTTTTATGCAATGCATTTTTGTCGAGTATTTTTTAGTATTATATTCCTGTTGTGGCGGATAAAAGGCGATAGGGCTTACATCAAATGCCTAGAATCTCTTGATGAAATGCAAACAAAATATTTTGATAATTTGCAACAGACAACCAATGATAAAACAATGAAAATATACTTGATATTGAACATAATCATTGTAAATATAAACAATTGGTACGGTATATACCACATGATAAATTTTTATTTGAAATTGACTAGTTTAAAAGCAACAATCAACTTATATTATCTAGTTTATACCGGCTCTGTCATACACAATTCTTTACTGCACCATGGCATAGCATTGTATTGTGTTAATAATTGTTACACAAAACTAAATAATGAGCTACAACATAATCGCGCAGAGCCACCATTGGGAAAAATTTACATTAAACTTTCGTTTTTGTTCAAACAAGTGAATATCATATTTGGTCCCATCATATTCGGTGTACTCCTGTGTCTACTGTTTTTAAATGCCTTATTTTGTCATTCATTTGTATTAGATATAACTCGTTTTGGTTTCGTTATTGTATTCGATAGTTTAAAATGGGAATTAAGTGTATTTATCTTTTATTATATCGACATGTGTTTATATTATTTAATATGTGATCGTCTTCGCAAGACCCTCAAAGAAACCGATCGTATTACTTTGGAATATATCAGCAGAAATCAAAACTATGAGGTTGGTCTTAACATTTAAAATTGAATTTGTTTTTGTCTTAATTTTACATTTTCAGGTTGAGATATTTAATTTAGTACGCACAACACTAAGGCCTAAAGTCAAAATTTGTCGCATGTTCCATATAGATTTAAATTCCCTATTACAGTTGGTGGCTCAAATATTTCTCAATTCAATTATATTGATTCAATTAGATTATGCACGATTATTACTGTACAGAGACGAGAAAATTTATTAACGAAAAAAAAAAAAATAACATTACACAAGGTAATTATACATATATTAAATGTAATGCAATTGCTAAAGGAACAGATTAAGCCATGGATCAACAAAATTCACTTGACAAAAAATGGATAAAAAAAAAACTAATATAATAAAATTTTTATTTTTTAATATAAACACTTCAAAATTGCGATTTATTATGACACTTATAACTTATTGATTGTAATTATTTTATTTTAAATACAAATTAATTTATAAATATGTATGTAACAATTTCTTAATTACTTAAGAGCATTGATAAAGGCTTTCAACAACAAAAATATAAATGTTAAGCTCCTTCACTTCAAGGTCAGTGTACTATTTCAGTTCTAGGTTAGTTTTCGTTCAGTTCTAGCTCAGCTCTAGTACAGTTCTAGTTTAATTCTAGTTCAGTTCTAGTTCTAGTTCTAGTTCAGTCTAGTTCAGTTCTAGTTCAGTTCTTGTTCAGTTCTAGTTCAGTTCTAGTTCAGTTCTAGTTCAGTTCTAGTTTAGTTCTAGTTCAGTTCTAGTTCAGTTCTAGTTCAGTTCTAGTTCAGTTCTAGTTCTAGTTCAGTTCTAGTTCAGTTCTAGTTCAGTTTTTGTTCAGTTCTAGTTCAGTTTTTGTTAATTTTTACTTCAGATCTAGTTCAGTTTTAGTTCGGTACTTTTCAGTTCTAGTTCAGATCCAGTTCACTTTCGTTAATGTGTTTTAGTTCACTATTTGATTAGCAAGTACAGGAAAATCCCTGCAATTTAGTTAAATTGAAAAATTAGTTATATCGAAATTATTTTTTTTAGTAAATTTTTTTATTTGATGTACAAAAAATGTATGAAATTATTACTTCAAATAATAATTTCAAAAAATAATTTCGAACTTTTTTATTAAGAATTAAATAATCGAAATCCACATGGTAGAGTATTAATCAGTTGGGTCTGCTGTTTACAGGTTTGATAATTTGTCTAGAATTTTATTGAAACTTAAAATTGAGTACGCATTTGAATCACCCTAATTCCTTCATTTATGATGTATGAGACTTTGTATTCATGTTGTACATGTTGTTTTCTTGTTCTTTTTATAATAATACTTAGTAAAACTATTGAAACACCTTCAAATTTGTGATTTTGTTAAAATAAAAATAGTTTAACACGTATTTTTATATTTATAGATAAAAACTGTTCCACACACCAATGGCAGGATTACGACATTTTTAAATTTTATAAAGTTTGCTAATTTAAAACGAGAGAAGGCAATTCTCAACGCAATACAGGTATTCTTGAGTGAATACAATTGATATCATAATTTTCTTAGGTTCACAAATTACAACAATTTTTATAACAGTAAAATTAATCACCAATTGTTATGAATCGAGTTTGATAATGCATTATTGTGCTTGACTTATTTATTTTGCATGCTTAGGATAATACAAATATGCATGTATACATATTCATGTGTATGGAACTATAAATATTTATAGACGATTTTCTATTTCGCTTTTCAAAATTTTACTTACGAAGGAAATTACTTTGCCTTGGGAAAAAGTTAAAGTAAATCAATTTTAAAAACATATTTTATGTATGCTTTTACTTTGTAATAAAGCAAAACTTTTTTAATAAAATATTTAATTTTACTGGCAATTTTGTAATGCAGTAAACGCTTCTGTTTTTGATGAAAAAGAAACACATACTAAAAATTCAAATGTAGTTTTCTTTTTTTAATGAAATTTCGTTCTACTCCAGTTTAATGGTGTTTATTAAATAATATGAACATATTTCATTCTTTTGTTACTTGGTTTATTATATATTCATATTATTTGCATATATTTTGTGTAACTTGAAAATTTAAAATTTCTTTGGAAAAATTTATAACCATTTTTTTGCTCTAATTGTGCAACAAAGATTAAACTGTAAATGAATTAATAAATTATCTATCTATCTATCTATCTATCTATCTATCTATCTATCTATCTATCTATATATCTATCTATCTATCTATCTATCTATCTATCTATCTATCTATCTATCTATCTATCTATCTATCTATCTATCTATCTATCTATCTATCTATCTATCTATCTATCTATCTATCTATCTATCTATCTATCTATCTATCTATCTATCTATCTATCTGATAATATTTAATCCTTACCTTGTTCTTTCATTAAAATATAAATCAGCTTTAGTTAAACCCTTACAAAAATAAACTAAAAGACATTTCCACCATCTGACAGCCAGTCATAATCACAGACTTAACTAAACAACTTTCAATTTTATTATTATTAATAATACAATTTGTTGTTTTAGTTTTGTCTTGTAAACTACAATGAATTTTGTTTTGTTGTTTTTCATTTAACAAGAAAAAAAAACTGCATTAAATTGAAAAATTATAGAAAATTATCTGCAAAGTTTTTTAAATTGTTGGTAATTTTTCAATCAAAATGATCAAAATTAACTACAATTGCAGTTTGAAGAAAAAAATAAACAAATAAATTTGCATTTGTTTTTTACTGTTTGCTTTCCTCTCTAAATGTAGGAACATAAAAATTATAGAAAATCTGGATTATAATAAAAATAAATGGCAAACAACTAAATCGTTTGCATTAAAGAAAATTGTTTTAAAAATAACAAAAATATAATTTTAAGTCGAACATTAAAATTGTTTAAAATATTATTATTTTAGTTTTAAATCGAAACATAAAACCAATTATTGAAAAGCTTGTTAATTATATTGGTGCATATAAATTAGATTAATAAAAATCCTGTCTTTTTTTCAATTATATTTGGTGATGCTTTTATATGTAACTTGAAAATACTTTGTAAGTTATTTAACACATCACTTAAGTTTGAAAACAATTGCAACTCAAGGTATCTAAAAATTAAATTCTTAAATAATTAATAAATAAATGATTTAAAATTCATAAAGAATTAAGTTAAATTGCATTAAAACATACATTACAAAATGTTAAAGTTTTTAGATTTTATTAGAATTTTTTGATTATTTATTTTGCAATTAACAATTTGTAATTTTCAATAAAAAAAAAACTTTTTTTAAAATAATCACGTTGTGTAACTTTATACAACGCATGCATGATTCATTTTTGCTAACAATTTCAAAGCCATAAACAAAAAAATCCTTTATTTGTAATACTTAATTTTTTTATATAGAAAATAAAATTACAAAATGTGTTTGTCATTTACATGACGGTTGCTCCCACCTCAAAGAAAAAAGACTCGAAGAACATTAAGCGGCGTTTATTTTTTCTTCACATTTTTATCAGCTTAAAAAACTGTTACAAGTATGTATTTACGAGCAAAATATGAAAACAACATTACAAACGGTAAGTAAAATATTTAGGTCGTAAAGCGTTTGAAATTGTGGCAAAAATAAAAAAAAAACTGAGGCGATTACTATATATATGTATATGTATCAACAACCAAGTACTATATACTATGTGTATACGCTCTGCTCATATGTAACGTATGTTGGTTGTTGCTCATGATTCGAATATGTTATAGCAGTAATAACAATCAGCAACAACAATATTTAAAGTTACCGTAACAACAATATCGAAGTACTTAAATTAGGCGGTATTATAAACACCAAACATAACACATAAATGCCTACATAGCAGGACTTGAAACAGTCTAGAAAATAGTTACAGCTCTTATCAGGTTTATTAACATTTAAAAACTTTTCAAAATTTGAAAACTTGAAAGTTTCAGTTTAGTTTGTTCAGTTCAGTACTTCAGTTCTAGCTGATTTCTACACCATTTTCAACAGTAATTCAGAAAAACTCAATTGTAAATGCGATTTTCCATTTGAAATTTAGAAAATTCCAATTGAAAATGGGATTTTTCACTTAACATTCAGAAAAGATCAATTGAAAATGAGAATTTTCATTTATAAGTTAGAAAACATCAATTGAAATTGAGATATTCCATTTGAAATTCAGAAAAGAACAGTTAAAAATGAGATTTTTTATTTGAAATTCGGAATACAACAACTGAAAATGAGATTTTTCATTTGAAATTCAGAAAATTCCAATTGAAAATGAGATTTTTAATTTGAAATTTAAAAAAATCAATTGAAAATAAAATTTCTCATTTGAAATCCAGAAAATCGTACGTGTTTATTTTATTCAACCTTAATTTAAAATTAATTGTAATGAAAAATCTCATTTTCAATTGAATTTTTCTAAATTTCAAATGAAAAATCTTATTTTAAATTAGAATTTTCTGAATTTCAAATGAAAAATCTCATTTTCAACTGTTGTATTCCCAATTTCAAATAAAAAATCTTATTTTCAATTGATGTTTTCTCAATTTAAATTGAAAATTCTCATTATTAATTGGTCCTTTCCAAATTTCAAATGAAAAATTCCATTTTCAAATGTTCTTCTCTGAATTTCAAAAGGAAAATCTGAATTTCAATTGATATTTTCTGAATTGAAATGAAAAGTTCTCATTTTCAATTGAAAAAGGTGTAGTTGAGATCTAATTCCACATTAGTTTATGTTTACTTCTACTTTAGTTTAGTTTATGTTCAATTTTTGTTCTTTTCAAGTTCTGTTGTAGTTCTGTTTTAGTTATGATCTAGTTCTGTTCCAGTTATCTTCTAGTTCTAACTGAGTTCTACTTTTAGTTCTAGTTCAGTTTTTGTTCTTTGCTAGTTCTGTTGTAGTTCAGTTCTAGTTCTAATCTACTTCTGTTCCTGTTATCTTCTATTCCGGTTCTGTTTCTGTTCTAGTTCTTTTCTAGTTCTGTTTTAGTTCTGTTCTAGTTCTGTTCTAGTTCAGTTCTAGTTCAGTTCTAGTCCTGTTCTAGTTCTGTTCTAGTTCTGTTCTAGTTCTGTTCTAGTTCTGTTCTAGTTCTGTTCTAGTTCTGTTCTAGTTCTGTTCTAGTTCTGTTCTAGTTCTGTTCTAGTTCTGTTCTAGTTTGTTCTAGTTCTGTTCTAGTTCTCTTCTACTCCTCTTTGTTGTCAATTTCAGAATTTTTCTTAGCTATACCTCTAATTATAACCTATGGTGTTTGTATCCAAATGTAGGGTATATTGTATTTAATTGTTGCTAATGTTAGCTCCACCACCAATTGACCCACAAAATTTTTGACCCACAAAAATTTTGTGGGTCAATTAAAATCATGTTTAACAAACGATAGATATTTCTTTATAGTTCGGTCTGCATAACGAAATTCAATTTTCTTGTAATCGATTAGAAAATTATAATCATTGAGTAAAATGCGCAGTTAATTTTTGCTAAATTTTATGTTATTTAATAGATAATCTAAGTTTTAGGAGGGAAGATAAGAAAATGTTATTGTGGGAATTTAAGTTAATAAAAAAGAAAAATGTTAAATGTCTGAGTCTGAGAAAATAAGAAATAATAAGAAATCAAATTTAAATATTTATTTAATTAAAAAATAAATGTTGTAAAAAGCAATATTTTTCGATTATTTAATTCCGAAACGCTTAGGTATTTTCCAGCAGTTTTATTAACAAAATTTTTAATTGGAAATAAATCTAAATTTCTTTGAAATTATAATTACATATATCTTAAAGAACAAAATCAACTTTGATCCGGAATAAAATTTGTAGTTTTTAAATATTTGAAGCATGTCTTTTGAATTCATATTCCATAAGAATTATTTATATTAATATTTTAGAATGGTTAAAGATTCTTTTTTTTCTCAAAATTATTACTTATATATTTTCAACTCTCTAAATGTTACCATGGACTTACATATATAAACGCCTTTCACAACTTGACTTCATTCACTAAACACGATTCTTTATTACAAGTAGAACAGAAAACAGACTCACCAACTTTTATGTTGCATCGCATTATTATTAATGTTTAAGTAAAAATAATTAAATTACCTGTAAAGAAAATAAAATATAGTAAAAAATTACTCAATTATATTTGCAACAATGTTTAGTAATTTTTTTTAATTTAGAAACATGTTTTTTTGTCTGCTTTAAAAGAGAAGATTGTCTTAAGTTGTTTGTTTCAGCAGTTTTTATTAGCTTTGCAATAAAATAAAAATATACAATTTAATGCAATTGCAGATTGTAAATAAAATGACATTTTTGTTAAAGAAAATATAAAAATATAAAGAAAAAAACAAATTGCAATAAATATAATTGCACTGAGTGCCAAATATGTAAGCAGTTCAACGACATTATTTTATTATTACGGCCAAAAACGACAACAACAAAAGATTGTAAAAAAAGCAGACAGAAAAAGAAAATATTATAATCGTACAAGGAATACAGAAAAGTTGAAAATTATAGTAAAATAATATTACAGAATTTTTTTTTCATATTATTGTTAGAAAGTACTAGTTCAGTTCTACTTTACTTCTAGTTTAGCTCTAGTTTAGTTCTAGTTTAGTTCCAGTTCAGTTCAGTTCTAGTTCAGTTCTAGTTCAGTTCAGTTCTAGTTCAGTTCTCGTTTAGTTCTAGTTCAGTTCTAGTTCAGTTTTAGTTCAGTTCTAGTTCAGTTTTAGTTCTAGTACAGTTCTGGTTCAATTCTAGTTCAGTTCTAGTTCAGTTCTAGTTCAGTTCTAGTTCAGTTCCAGTTCAGTTCTCGTTCAGTTCTCGTTCAGTTTTAGTTCAGTTCTAGTTCAGTTCTAGTTCAGTTCTAGTTCAGTTCTAGTTCAGTTCTAGTTCAGTTCTAGTTCAGTTCTAGTTCAGTTCTAGTTCAGTTCTAGTTCAGTTCTAGTTCAGTTCTAGTTCAGTTCTAGTTCAGTTCTAGTTCAGTTCTAGTTCAGTTCTAGTTCAGTTCTAGTTTAGTTCTAGTTCAGTTCTAGTTCAGTTTTAATTCAGTTCTAGTTCAGTTCTCTTAACTGTAAACATATAGTACAATGTTTAAAAAAATAATATATGACAAGTAAACTAAACGACCGACCCAATTTTAGGCCACTGAGCTGACGACCGACTATCCATCTTTCATATTTACTTAAAAATTTTTCATTTATTTTAACATGCAACTGATTGTTCATAATTACCGGCAGACAAGGGCAGTTAATAAGCAAAAAAAATGCATATTTTATCATTCAAATAAAAATAAATACCACCAAATTCAGCTGTTTACGCAAATAGCGATACTTTTCAAATTATATTACACAATATTTAGGAAAAATTCCTTCAAAATCTAAATTAAATCAATTGAATCTTGACAAATACACCTTTATGGCTGACCTTGAATGTGTTGACAAGAATTTGTAATAAATTTGAATCTTTTCAAAATCGTTGAGGTTTGGTTTTTTTAAGACAATTTATCTTTTATGTTTTTAGTATTTAAAATACATATTTATTAATTTAAAATTCAAATTTCATGTTGTGGTTTTTAATGTCTCTAATAAATTTGGTATTTTTTGGGTGTATCTGTTGGTTAAAAATTAATATTGCAACATCCTAATTACGTTTTTAGTTTAGTATTTTCTGTGGTTTTTAATTAAAGGTGATTTTTATTTTGAGAAAATTAATGTGATTCGATGTAGATAAAAGTAATTAATTTAAAATATTAATAGAAAAAATGCCGCCTTTTCTATATAATTTACACTAATTTATAATGACTTTTCGAAATGTTTCTTTTCTAAATTAGTTGTTATTTTTTAGCTTTTAGAATTCATTAATGATACAAGATTTTAGCAGCTTTTACATGTCCCCGTAGTATTAGAAATCAATATCTTATTGTCAAACTGTCTAGATATTGAAGTTTGAAATTTTGTATTTTTCTATAATAAAACACTGAACAGAAATGAATTAAAATTTAAAAAATAAGAAATATATAATTGTAATGACATTAAAAAAAAACTTTCAAATCTCTGCAAGTTGTTTGACAGTTTCGCTGCCAAGTTCAATGCTTTTAAAAATCAAAACTTTTTTAACAAAATAAAATAAAAAACTACCAGATAAACAACAGATGCCACATGACAACTGGCGCTCTCTTCTATACAGTTACTACATACAGCAATTGCTGCTGCTATAACAACACTTCAACACATATTGCATACATGCAACACACTCATTCATGCCACATGCAACAATGGCAAAGCACTGACTATGTAAACAAAACGGATAAAAAGAAAAAAAATTGCATTAACTAACCAAACCAACATATAAATACAACAACTTGTTATACTTGTTGCCTCATTAATCATTTTTAAATAAAAGAAAAAAATAAAGATTTCAAAAGATTTACCAGAAAACAAAACAAAAAATGCTAAACATGTTGTGCTAACGTGTGTTGAAAACCATTATGTACTAATAAATACATACGAGTATTTAAACTACAAAATACTACTGAAAGACAGCATTACCATGCAACAAGCAGCTTCTTTCTTAACAATTTAACTCCCCTCCTCTTCGTATGGCCGTCTGTCCATACATTACTGCCTCTCCTTATCAAACATTTAAAATACACTTGCATCTTTTAAGTAATTACTTTAAAATTCCAACAACATCGCCACCAGAAGAAGAAGATGAACAACAACATAAATGCGGAAAATAAGATCAATTTAAGCACTCGATTCTTTTCTGTTTTCTTTTACACCAATTTATTAAACTTTATGAACAAACAAATGGATGGATATTAAAGAATTTCTATAGTTTTTCCAGGGTGATGAAAGATGAACAAGGAATTTAGTTAGTTTTTATACTTTATTGCATGGATGGATACACTCAAAGAAAAGTTTAGCTCATGATTATATCAAATACGAAGAAATACATCTATACCGCTATAGGGCGGTATAATCTTATAATTGAAGGAAGGTTCTGTTCTAGTTCCGTTTTAGTTCTGTTCTAGTTGTGTTCTAGTTCAGTTCTAGTTCTGTTCTAGTTCTGTTCTAGTTCTGTTCTAGTTCTGTTCTAGTTCTGTTCTAGTTCTGTTCTAGTTCTGTTCTAGTTCTGTTCTAGTTCTGTTCTAGTTCTGTTCTAGTTCTGTTCTAGTTCTGTTCTAGTTCTAGTTCTGTTCTAGTTCTGTTCTAGTTCTGTTCTAGTTCTGTTCTAGTTCTAGTTCTGTTCTAGTTCTGTTCTAGTTCTGTTCTACTTCTGTTCTAGTTCTGTTCTAGTTCTGTTCTAGTTCTTTTCTAGTTCTGTTCTAGTTATATTCTAGTTTTATTCCAGCCTTGCTTTTGCTAAGTTCACATTTTATTCCCAATTTTATCACATTCAAATGATTACAAAATATTTAAAAATTTAAACAAAATTATTAAATTATTTAAGATCTTTTTAACACTTACATAAGAGATGCCTTTATTTTCTCTAAATATCACTTGTCAAAAAAATGCATTTTAAATTTAAAATTTAAATATTTTTATTTTCTAAAGCAAACAATTCATTCATTCATACTGCCAAAATATTCTTAATAATATAAGGAAAAAATAACGACATGTTTTAGTGAAAAAATGAAATATTATTAAAAAATAATTTTAAAATATTTTCAAACCCTAAATAGAGAAAAATTGCCAAAACATTTGTTGACACTATGAATCACAAAAAGGCGGCAAAATAAAATGTTAAATATTAATATTTTGTGCACATTTTGCAATGACTCATGGATTACAAAATGTTTAAATAAACATTTGACAGGTAGAAAAAAAATACAAAACATACAAACATGTTTATTGTTTAATGGGTTTAGAGCAAAAAAAAAAAAAAAAAGAAACAAAAAAATAGGTATTGAAAACTTAAAAGATGAATGAAATGTGGCGGTATTTAACCTATAAGGGTTAAGCTAAAAATTATTTTTACATACAATTTTGCAATATTGAAGCAAAAGAAACAACTTTTTTACTATTATTCTAAAGATGTTTAGTGAACCGAAAAATAAATAATAATTCAGAAATAAATATACATTTATCCCATATAAAGATGATTTCAGGACAATTTGTAATGAACATGATGACCCCCAGATGAAACCATATTAAATGCATGATTTAGAAAAAAAGTATTAACAAAAACTATCTCACGACCTTAAAATTTTACACATATATAACATTAAATGTATATTTATATTATTTATAAAAAATATCAAACAATATTTTTTTTAATTTAAATCTTTTGCATTTGTAAATTTAATCTGTAGGATTTAATGTTGTGCATCAATAAAAAAACATGTAAACATAAACATATATTTTAATGAAGTTATTTTCTAGGCAAGCAAACTAAATCGAAGGTGTTCACACTAACAATTTGTTTAGAGTAATTTCCAAATTTTGCTTTTGAGTTTGATATGAATCAAACCAACATAGTCACATGTCTTTTATTTAAAAACAAATGAATACATTAAAAGTGTCTTCGCTAGTTTCTAGTAAACCTAACATCTAGTGTAAACACTGTTACACAGATTACAAATGTTAATAAACTCTTTTTCTATCTCAGTTTCAAATGTTGCCTAATGAAGATGCAACAAATAAACATGGAAAATATGCAACAACCGCGACAGCAGCAAAATCAACTGCATTCATAACAACACTTTTACACTATTACAACAACAACTATAATAATAACAACAACAAGTTGTAGTAAATTACCACTATGATTACAATGTAATAGCAAAGTATGTATGAAATTTGTTGTAGCTTAGATCAGTGACAGTGTTTGCTCATGGTGCCTGCCCGACTGTATGTCGAATAAATTGGCTTGACCTAAATTTACATGATTGCACGAATATTGATGTTGATGCCTCTGCTGCTGTTTACACAAACACACATTTTTTTCTATTTTAATTTTTGTTCCCATCAAAACTTTTCTATTTATTTTGATTGTTTGAATATTATAAAAAAAGAGAATTTTTTAAGTTGCACTATGGGATTTAGTAAATGGTAGGATATGTTGGTAAATTAACTAAAAGTGAAAAAGAATTTCTCTATAGCTGAGTTGAACTGAACTAAACTAGAACTTAACTAGAACTGAACTAGAACTGAACTAGAACTGAACTAGAACTGAACTAGAACTAAACTAGAACTAAACTAGAACTGAACTAGAACTGAACTAGAACTGAACTAGAACTGAACTAGAACTGAACTAGAACTGAACTAGAACTGAACTAGAACTGAACTAGAACTGAACTAGAACTGAACTAGAACTGAACTAGAACTGAACTAGAACTGAACTAGAACTGAACTAGAACTGAACTGAACTAGAACTAGAACTGAACTTGAACCGAACTAGAAGTGAACTAGAACTGAACTAGAACTGAACTAGAACTGAACTAGAACTGAACTAGAACTGAACTAGAACTGAACTAGAACTGAACTAGAACTGAACTAGAACTGAACTAGAACTGAACTAGAACTGAACTAGAACTGAACTAGAACTGAACTAGAACTGAACTAGAACTGAACTAGAACTGAACTAGAACTGAACTAGAACTGAACTAGAACTGAACTAGAACTGAACTAGAACTGAACTAGAACTGAACTAGAACTGAACTAGAACTGAACTAGTACTGAACTAGAACTGAACTAGAATTGAACTAGAACTGAACTAGAACTGAACTAGAACTGAACTAGAACTGAACTAGAACTGAACTAGAACTGAACTAGAACTGAACTAGAACTGAACAAGAACTGAACTAGAACTGAACTAGAACTGAACTAGAACTGAACTAGAACTGAACTAAAACTGAACTAGAACTGAACTAGAACTAAACTAGAACTGAACTATAACAGAGCTAGAACAAAACTAGAACAAAACAAGAACAGAACAGAACTAGCACAGATCTAGAACAGAACTAGAACAGAACTAGAACAGAACTAGAACAGAACTAGAACAGAACTAGAACGGAAGTAGAACAGAACTAGAATAGAACTAGAACAGAACTAGAACAGAACTAGAACGGAAGTAGAACAGAACTAGAATAGAACTAGAACAGTACTAGAACAGAAATAGAACGGAACTAGAACAGAACTAGAACAGAACTAGAACAGAACTAGAACAGAACTAGAACAGAACTAGAATAGAACTAGAACAGAACTAGAACAGAAATAGAACAGAACTAGAATAGAACTAGAACAGAACTAGAACAGAACTAGAACGGAACTAGAACAGAACTAGAACAGAACTAGAACAGAACTAGAACAGAACTAGAACAGAACTAGAACAGAACTAGAACAGAACTAAAACAGAACTAGAACAGAACTAGAACAGAACTAGAACAGAACTAGAACAGAACTAGAACAGAACTAGAACAGAACTAGAACAGAACTAGAACAGAACTAGAACAGAACTAGAACAGAACTAGAACAGAACTAGAACAGAACTAGAACAGAACTAGAACAGAACTAGAACAGAACTAGAACAGAACTAGAACAGAACTAGAACAGAACTAGAACAGAACTAGAACAGAACTAGAACAGAACTAGAACAGAACTAGAACAGAACTAGAACAGAACTAGAACAGAACTAGAACAGAACTAGAACAGAACTAGAACAGAAGTAGAACAGGACAGTAGCCTAGGTTAGTGCTGAGTGAAGGAGCGCACATCCCTTCTTTGAAACTTGCCAACTAACTAAGAACAGGACTAGAAAAGAACTAGATCGGAATATTGGAATTGCTTAATTCAGAATTTAGACCTAATTAGAATTTTTCTACAATAAAACTATCAACGTAATTGAAGTAGTACTATGCTGCTATCAGATTGCTCAAAGTTATTATTATTTATCATACAAAGATATAAATGCAAAAAAAGGCTTTTCATCATTTTGTTTTGATGTTTAAAAACAAAATCTTTAGAAATATAATCCTTAAGCTGAAAATTAAATGATGCGTTACATCCCAAGGCGGCTGTTAAAAGTTTAAGGTTTAAAAAGAAAACGATTTGCACTCTCTAAAAATAGTTTTTACGTTTTTTTTTTCGTTGCTGATTATTAGAAACTATTACTATTATATAGAGATACAAAACAAATGATATGGAAAACACCAAAAGGTAACTGATATCATTCAACTAAACGGCTGAATTATTTTTACAAAAAAATATTAAAAAACATTTAATAAAGGCGCCGATAACTTGAAACACTTACACTTTTCTTAAAAAATAAGTTAAGATATCACATGATTACAAGCACAAAAAAAATAATTTAAGTATCAGTTGCCAAGTTTTTTTCTTCCAAACTATTATTCAATAATTTAATGTTCTATTGAAAAATAATAACCCTCTAAATGATGGGTGAATATACAAATTTAGTTTTTACAAAATTATTCAATAACTTTTGGCAATTGTATTTTGCAAAAGAAAAAAACAATAGAAAATTGAATTAAAATTTACAATATTTATTCCATAATTTTTAAATTAATTTAGTTTGACCACCCATAGATCTGATGATGGTCATTGTGTCTGTGATATTTATAGAGTTAAAAATTGCCAACAAATATTTGTTGTTAATTTTATAACACATTCCAGTGACTTCATCATCATCATTTTCATTCTTGTCATTGTGATCATTGTGTATGACTTTGTTATGATTATTTAATCTTCTGCCCAAACCATAAAAACTCTCATACAAACAACCGCCAATTGATACAAATACGATACGACAGTATAAGTCTAACAACAACAGCAGGGTTTGCCACAAATGCTGCCAAGATTGTTTTTTTTTTTTAATTTTAGTTGACTGATTGTTTTGGCCAACTTCAGATTCTTCTATCACTCCAATTGCCTCAATGGCAGCACAGTACTTCTGGTGGTGTGTGGCTAAGTTTTTTGTTGTAGTTGTGTATCTGTACTAGGTCTGGAATGTTTTCTGCTGCATTTTAGCATTTTTCCATACATTTCTGTTCATTCATTTATACACAAAACCACACTTTAGACATGTTAAAACCACATCATTTACCTCAAACGTCATTATCAGAACAGAACTAGAACAGAACTAGAACAGAACTAGAACAGAACTAGAACAGAACTAGAACAGAACTAGAACAGAACTAGAACAGAACTAGAACAGAAGTAGAACAGGACAGTAGCCTAGGTTAGTGCTGAGTGAAGGAGCGCACATCCCTTCTTTGAAACTTGCCAACTAACTAAGAACAGGACTAGAAAAGAACTAGATCGGAATATTGGAATTGCTTAATTCAGAATTTAGACCTAATTAGAATTTTTCTACAATAAAACTATCAACGTAATTGAAGTAGTACTATGCTGCTATCAGATTGCTCAAAGTTATTATTATTTATCATACAAAGATATAAATGCAAAAAAAGGCTTTTCATCATTTTGTTTTGATGTTTAAAAACAAAATCTTTAGAAATATAATCCTTAAGCTGAAAATTAAATGATGCGTTACATCCCAAGGCGGCTGTTAAAAGTTTAAGGTTTAAAAAGAAAACGATTTGCACTCTCTAAAAATAGTTTTTACGTTTTTTTTTTCGTTGCTGATTATTAGAAACTATTACTATTATATAGAGATACAAAACAAATGATATGGAAAACACCAAAAGGTAACTGATATCATTCAACTAAACGGCTGAATTATTTTTACAAAAAAATATTAAAAAACATTTAATAAAGGCGCCGATAACTTGAAACACTTACACTTTTCTTAAAAAATAAGTTAAGATATCACATGATTACAAGCACAAAAAAAATAATTTAAGTATCAGTTGCCAAGTTTTTTTCTTCCAAACTATTATTCAATAATTTAATGTTCTATTGAAAAATAATAACCCTCTAAATGATGGGTGAATATACAAATTTAGTTTTTACAAAATTATTCAATAACTTTTGGCAATTGTATTTTGCAAAAGAAAAAAACAATAGAAAATTGAATTAAAATTTACAATATTTATTCCATAATTTTTAAATTAATTTAGTTTGACCACCCATAGATCTGATGATGGTCATTGTGTCTGTGATATTTATAGAGTTAAAAATTGCCAACAAATATTTGTTGTTAATTTTATAACACATTCCAGTGACTTCATCATCATCATTTTCATTCTTGTCATTGTGATCATTGTGTATGACTTTGTTATGATTATTTAATCTTCTGCCCAAAACCATAAAAACTCTCATACAAACAACCGCCAATTGATACAAATACGATACGACAGTATAAGTCTAACAACAACAGCAGGGTTTGCCACAAATGCTGCCAAGATTGTTTTTTTTTTTTAATTTTAGTTGACTGATTGTTTTGGCCAACTTCAGATTCTTCTATCACTCCAATTGCCTCAATGGCAGCACAGTACTTCTGGTGGTGTGTGGCTAAGTTTTTTGTTGTAGTTGTGTATCTGTACTAGGTCTGGAATGTTTTCTGCTGCATTTTAGCATTTTTCCATACATTTCTGTTCATTCATTTATACACAAAACCACACTTTAGACATGTTAAAACCACATCATTTACCTCAAACGTCATTATCAAACCGAAAACAACATCATCATCAAAACAACAGCGACTGCAGCGCCAACATCGTCATTGTGCGTTGCTCATCAACATTTTTTTGAACAACATTCCAGTGCAACCTACTCGCAGGCAATACATACATATTTACGTACTATTGAACAGAAAAACATTTCGTTAAAAGCGAAAAGTTAAAAAAAAAAACAAAAAACTGCAGAAACCAGAAAATGCCGAAAGAAAAATAAAGGAAAAAATACTAAAACTGGTAGGAAAAACTTGGCCAAAACGACTGTATATTGCAGTATTTAAGAAATTTTGTTTGTTTTCCTTTCATTTAAATGGAATTTCAAGTTTTAGGTGAAATAAAATAAAAAAAATCCAAAATGAGGAAAACATTTATAATTTTTTAACTTGCGTAAAGCGTAGACTACAATGTTTAGCTCATATAATTTAATTTTAAAATTGAAAACATTAAAACCTAAATTACATCCTTTTTTTGAAAATCGTCATAATTTAAGTCTAAAACTAAATTTGAACTAACCATAGACAAAGTAAAATTGAATTAGAAAAAGAACTTAATGAAATTAAGTTCTTTTTCTAAATTAAGTTTCTAATTTCTAATTTAATAAGAATTAAAACTAAACTAAAACTGAACTATAACTGGAACTAATACTAAAATAGAACAGAACTAGAACTGAACTAGAACTGAACTTGAACTGAACTTGAACTGAACTTGAACTGAACTTGAACTGAACTAGAACTGAACTAGAACTGAACTAGAACAGAACTAGAACTGAACTAGAACTGAACTAGAACAGAACTAGAACAGAACTGGAACAGAACTAGAACAGAACTAGAACAGAACTAGAACAGAACTAGAACAGAACTAGAACAGAACTAGAACAGAACTAGAACAGAACTAGAACTGAACTAGGATTGAACTAGAACTGGATTTGCAGGTCCATGTATAAGCACCTTGCTGGAGTACCCGATCTCTTGCAATAGTAGCCCCGTTGCGGAATAATAGGCAGCATAGGCTCAAGCCCAATGCACACCCCGACGAGGAAAAAGTAATCACAAGTCTAAAGTTAATAGAAAAGGCAACCAACCCCAACATCGGGTGAAATTAAATTGCCGGATATACCGGAAGTTACCACACTTTTGATGCAATGAACGATTGCATTATTTAAAATGTAATCCCCATTATATAATGACCCATTCGTTAATCTCTTTAAGCCCGCGCAGCTACTCTACTGAGATGGCTCTGTTGTTTCGGCAACATCACCTAGAGACATATTGGGTAGTCCGAAACAATTAGGTATAGGATATATCAGTAATTAAACCAATATTCTCTCCCCTCGATTTTAGGTATTAAACCACAGCCACACAACTGACCAGCCAGGACTAGTCCTGCAGGTAACTGGCCACCCGTAGTACCAGATTATCAACAGTTTATAGTCCCGGCTGACTAGAGGTATTGGTAACACCTCTATTCCCCGGGATTGCAATAACACCAAGGTGGAGACTTCACCAAGGTAACATGCCCCCGGGGGACTTAATATGACAATTGAATATAGGGTGCCGATTAATCCACAAATTTTCTATTTCTTACTTAATTTTTGTTCAAAGAGAACTAAAATTACATACGCGCCATAATTCTTTCATCACTATTCCCAACAATTTTCTCCATGCTACGCTCTTATTAGAAACTTTGCCATTATTTAAGTTTATCCAACGGTGTTTTCTTTACTAAGTTTTTTTTCACATTTTTATTTTGTTCTTTTTCATGCTTTTATATTAAATCTGTGAAAGAAGATTGAAGGTGTGCAATGTACTATATACATCAATATGTATATTTATTGATGTGTTAAAAATTTCCTTAGAAAAACTAAAAAACAAACAAAAGATCCAAAATATAAAAAAAAACTATAGACTAAAAAACAGACATCAAGTTAAAACAAATTGCAAGTAACTTGCAGCAATTTAAGCATAAAATATTTTGCCAGAATATTTTATTTTTTACAGCAAATTTTTTGTTTGTTTTTAGAGCCATTTGACGCCATAGTGGCGCGTAAAAAGTGTTGTCAAGTTTTGTAATAGTGCTTTTATCATTGACAGTTCTGTCATAAACTTAAAGCGGGTAATAAATTAAAATTCTTTGATTTTGGTTGGATGTTTTTGTAGTGTTTATTTAAATTATTATCACATTATAAATATTTATTTAATAATTTCTTTTGATTTTTATTGTTTTTTATTTATTTATTTAAAAAATTTCTTTTTATATTTTTGTGCAAAGATAATTGGTTATGGTTGCGTTAACATTTGCTAATTAAATTTGCATTAAAATGTTAAGTAAATTAAATGAAAGATATACTGGTAAATAAAGTTTATTAATGTGGTTCTTTATTCTTTGTTTTCCGTTTCAGTGACAATGTGCATTTAGCAGTGATTTAATGCTTACAATGCCAATGAACTTTCAATGCAGTTATATGATTTTATCTACTCTCATCTCAAACATAATTTTCATTTTTCATAAACAGATCTCTAATAAATTTAATTTTTATTTGCTCTCAAACAACAGATATTGATTTGTAATCAACAGCCATATATGGTTTCTGAAAACGATTATGTTTTTCGATGACAAAACAAAACCTTGAGTTTAAAAAAAATCATACAAAAAAATTATGTGAATAATAAATAAAAAAACTTAATGTAATCATTTATAATGAATCATTCAACAAAAAGTAAAAAAAAAAATTTAATTATTTAAAGCCCAGGAAAAATTTTAGAACTTGTTCTAAAAACTACTAGTTCTAGAACGAGTGAACAGAACCACTTCTGATTCTTAAACAACAGCCTAAGAATAAGTAGTGTCGCCATTACTTCTGGAACCCGTTTTTTAGAATATTGTTGTGGTTCTTAACTACTTCTAAATAGTTTTTAAGGAACTAGTTCTTTGAAACTAGTTATACATTGCTGCTACACTAGTTCAATGGAACGAGCTTACTAATTCAATCGTACCGAGAGAAGGGAAAGATAGCTGCTTGTAACGTATATCCTTACAAAAAATATTTTAAAAGATTAGATGTGCGGAAGAATTATATTAAATTGTACGTAAGATATGTATATGTATGTAAGTTTCGTAAATAATATTGGTATAATAGTAAAAATTCCTCAACAGTTTCTAAAAATTGCTCCTTATCTTAATAATTTGAAACAAAAACGCTTAAAAAGAGAAATATTTGTTTATGCGTTCTCTACAGCTTCCCTAGAACTAGTTACGAGGTTGACAAATTCAAACAAAAATCATTGATTAAAGAACTAGTTCCAGAAACGAAGAACGAGTGTCGACTCCATAACACTTCCTCAGAACCAGTTCCGAAGGTGACGATTTCGAACAAAAATCATTGGTCTCAACGCCAACTGGAACGAGTTCAGGCTAAAATCATATGTTCTAGAACTAGTTGTAGAACTAATACAATTTTTCCTGGGAGGTAAGAATAATTTGAAGTTATAAATAAAATATAATGAACCAATTTTTGATATTAGTCATTAACGCAATCGGAAAATTAAGAAATATTTTTGACGAAAAATTTCTAATTAAATATTGGTACCTGTCCTTCTTTAAATGGTACTTTCTTAACTTTCTAAGATATCCGAAATAGTTTCTTTTTGATTTTCTATTTAACGTTGTCCAGATTTACCAATAACTTGTTCTTCTTAACTTTATGTCGTTAGAACTATACTCAACTTATTAAAAAGCCAAATTTTACATTATTAACCTTCAGTTGGATATCAAACTTTGGATTTTTATAAGTTAAATTAATTTTTCGGAAATCCCCCGATTAATGATTTTAGAGATACTTTAGCTTTAATTGGAGTCGAATGCCTTTCCATAGGTCGATGTTTAGTGTTGATTTACTAAATTGTCATTATTATGTGAATAGGAATTTTGCCAATCGGTAATATGAAGATACTTTCAACTGTTTAAAGTTAAGTGCATACCCATTTTTTGACACTCGAGACTGATGTTACAAATGTTTAGCTTTTTTTGTCACAGCTGAGAATGGCTTGCCACACAAGGTGCATAAAAATTTTGACCCGGAAGTTTATAAAAAAATATATATAAAATTTTTAATTTAAAGTTTTTGCTTGTTTTTTGTTCTTAAGTTCTTAACTGATTCGATCTGGAATTTTCTGAACTTTATACGACTTTAACCCTTCGTCATGCACATGTTCCGATAGTCACGTACGTAGCGTTTGTATCTGGCGAGATACACTATGTATTTCAGTACATTTATATGAAAAATATGCCATTTTAGTAACAATATTACGATATCTAACAATATTTGTAGAGGGTACCTGGAGACTCAAACCCCTAACCAAATTAGAAATATATTAAAATCACAGTTAAATTCGTAAAATATCTGGCCAGATACAAAGCTAATTAGCATTAGCTTTGACACTACACACAAAAGAATCCAAGCATTTAACTCGAGGAACTGTATTTTAATTGAAATACTAAGTAGGTGCTTTTTAAAACAGTTGTTGGACTTATTTTGCCTAAGCTATCCCGATCCAAGTTTTCTTTTCATTCTTTGAAAAAGTGTAACCTTTGAATATACAGCCAATATATAGGAAATTCAAATCTTCGCGTACGACGCATTATACGGGAGATATTCGCTAAAAACAGATTTTTGTAACCTTTGATCTCCAATATCTCGCGTAGCGTACACGACATTTTCGGTGACTTTTAATCCCTTACTAATTATGCTAAGAGGATTCTATGCCTATTTTCATTTAGCTATCTAAAACTCCGCGGCAAAAACCTTAATTTCCTGGGCTTTGTGGGCGTCATATTTTTTTCTAATCCTATTTATTGCTCGAACTTCTGCCTGTAAGCTTGTGTTATGATTAGGTAAACGGAGGAATATTTCATTTTCTGTGATTTGATCTAAGACCAACTTGTTCCCCAATTAAGGGCCATCGGTATAGCAACGGTTTCCTATTGGTATTTGCATAAATGTTCCGTTAACACATTCTACCGACATACTCTGAGTCTGCCATGCGATCAGACACGTCATGACACCACGTTACATAAGCCGCGTGTACCCTGAACACCATATACTTAATTCATTGATATTACGCTTTTTGCCCAGAGAAGTTCACCAGATTGTTGACCTATTAGCTAGAATTGGTCTAATTCAACTTTTATTAAATTCAATTTGTCAAAGCTGGACTAAGACCTTATGCCTTGTTGCTCCTATCCTCTATATGTCGTGTCCATTTTAATTTCCTAAGTGTACAATTTTGATTAAATTTTTAATTGATTCAATTAATTTTTAATTGATTGATAAAAATCAAAAAATACTGAACGCATAGTTAAAGGACGAAACTTTTTTTCAGTTTTTTTCTGTGTATATAACTTCAAGATTCAAAACTTGGGTTAGAAGTCTTTAAGAATAAAGAATAAACTTTTAATTTCAGAACACGAAATCTCCGAAACCTAATGTAATGGAGATATTTTACTTATTTTAGCTATCAACAATATTTACCAAATCGTTCTGTGTTTTAACTCATTAGTGCCAATTTAAAAGTGCATTACTTGTCATTAATACATACCTGCAAAGAAAAATAGAAGAAAGTAATTGAATTAATTATATTAAAATAACAAAATTATTTCTAACAAACAATTTATGTTACAGAATTCCATTAAAAATTTCCCCACGAATTAATAACAAAATTCTTAGAATTTGTTTTTGAGAGAATAAATAAAATTATAGATAATTTTTGTGTGGCTAATGTCAACCCAAATTCATCTTCAAAATAAAATTTTAAAGAAATCTATCAAAAAAATGTGTTTTTTTCTAAGTTAACATAATTATTATTTGCAAATTCTTAGAAGAAATGTATTTATAATAGAATACTTTTAAGTGTGTCCAACAAATAAATTTATCATCTTATCGTTATGCGAACAGATGTCAATATGTATTAAGAGTGTGCAAATGAATACTGTACCATGGTTTGATGGAGGAATGAAGATAATTTTTCCAAGCAACTGGCCTTGAAAAGATACATAGCTGATACATGGACAGCGCAGCTAATAAAAGATATGCAATCTTTAGATCCACAATAAACATATTCAAGTAAAAAAATTCGAAACGGTCACTAGACCCAAGGAACGAGTAATAGAAAAAATTCTTTATAATTAATTATAAAAAAATAATCATTTATGATACCAGTCCTTTCCAACTCTGATTTTAAAGTTATTTTTAAAACTTTAGCCGTCGGGATCAAATACAAAACATTGGATCACTTGAGTGGCGACTAAGTTTATGATGTCATTTTTTTTGCAACAATTAAATTGTTGAAATAAGAAAACTGAGCGGAAAATAAAACAACAACATCAACAATTTCATTTAATAGAAGTGAATGTGAAAAAGTCACAATGTTTATAATTCTGAAGTTCAAGTTTAATTTTATGCTGGAATTTAATGTTAGCAACACATGCAAAAAACCAAAAACAATAAACGACACCAGCCAGCAGCAGCAACAGCAACTTCTCACAAAATAACTTTAAAGGAAAATTGCAAAAACAAAAAACTACATCTATTTACTGTACATTTATTAAATAGAAAAAAAAACATAAATAGCTTTTTCCCGGTACCAACCGCGCGTGAAAAAGTCAAGCTAATAAACTGCGGATGCTTGTTTTAGACCAGTCGCAAGTCGATTCGACTGGCTGGAAGTTGGCACTTGACGTTTGAAAGGTCAAGTTCATGACAATGTGGCAGAAATCTGCTACAATGTTGTGGAGGAAAAAAATGCTGAAAATTATTACTTTTGCAATAACAAGTACATTCGGGGACTCACATCGTGGTAATTGTAGTATTATGGTATAAGTACTACTGGTAGTGTTTATGTGTCTGTGGTATATAGTAGAAATACAACTCTAAGCGCCATTTCAATATTGTATTATTTTTACTTTGTTTGTCTAGTTTTTTTGCAATTCGAGTGCGAAATCCAATAATGCTAGTGTTTATATGGCTAAGAGACATGTTTAGCGAAATATTAGACTGATTCAAAATAAATAGGCATGTTGCATTTCCGCATTTCTATCTATCTATCTATCTATCTATCTATCTATCTATCTATCTATCTATCTATCTATCTATCTATCTATCTATCTATCTATCTATCTATCTATCTATCTTTCTATTTATCTATCTATCTATCTATCTATCTATCTATCTATCTATCTATCTATCTATCTATCTATCTATCTATCTATCTATCTATCTATCTATCTATCTATCTATCTATCTATCTATCTATCTATCTATCTATCTATCTATCTATCTATCTATCTATCTATCTATCTATCTATCTATCTATCTATCTATCTATCTATCTATCTATCTATCTATCTATCTATCTATCTATCTATCTATCTATCTATCTATCTATCTATCTATCGATCAGCTATCTAACGATCAGCTATCTCTCTATGGATCAGCTATCTTTCTATTGATCAACTATCTCTCTATCGATCAGCTATATATCTATTTATCGAACTTAAACCAGTTTTGGGGAAATCTGTATCCGTTATTCTTTATCATATTATTTCTCCTGTCTAATTGGGTGCCACCTAATGCATGAGTCCGAATATTTGTTAATATTTACTCATACTCATACATTGTTCAGTAAACAAACATACAAGTGCAATGTTAAGGTAATAGAGTTTAATATACCAGGTGTAATGTAACAAAATTATAAATATTTTTGAAGGAAAGTATGCCTACACTTCAATAGTTTATTGAATAAACATAGTTTTTTCTTTTTCACGTTTAAGTATAATTTTTAGGTAAAAATTTTATGGGCCCAAAATACCTTTTGAAAATGAATAACATGTTTTTACATGTTGGCTATACTTCCCCCGATCTTGTATAACTTCTCATTGGCACAA
The DNA here is from genome assembly GCF_022045245.1 of Lucilia cuprina. NCBI lineage: Eukaryota > Metazoa > Arthropoda > Insecta > Diptera > Calliphoridae > Lucilia > Lucilia cuprina. Next base: position 40,680,085 of record NC_060952.1, read on the forward strand.
GTGCTTAAACTCTTTTAACCACCGGTAACATACAACAACAATAAATATAAAACGAAATAAACAACGGAAAACGTTGTTGATGTAATTGCTTGCAGTTGGCTTGACTGGGCTTTGGTTTAACTTTACTTGGTTCATTGGATGTTGGCTGCAAGACAACAACAACAACCACTAAAACACATGGGACAGTCAGTTATTAACAAAATAAAAACAGCAAGAAAAAAGAAAATACAAGTGGTTGGATGCGCGCTGTTTTTAACAACAATTTCCACATCACGTGACGTAAACGAACATTAAGCTAAAATTAAAAAATCAAAAGTTTAAAACTAAAAACAAAGTAATTTTAACAAAACGTAAACTTCCCGCCTGTTAAGACAAAAAGAAAGAGACACGCAACTTTTTCCTTAAAATTTAAATGCATACAATAAAAATTATGCGAATTTTAACAATTTTTGCAAACAAAGTAAGTTTTTTGTGTTTCTTTAAATTTAACAGATAAAGATGACCACGATAGTAGCTTTTAAATTTAACAGGTAAACACTTAAACAGAGATTGCATAAAAATGTGTGATCGGACTGAAAGGCAGACAAGAAAACTTTTTAAAATATTTGTGGTACCATTAGACAGCATTTTATTTCTGCAGTAACTCTAGGAATTTGTGGTTATTTTTTGTTTGTTTGTTTAATGTTTATTTTTTTCAAATTAAAATATTCAAGCCTTTTGGAGATTATTTCGAAACTGTCGACTAAATATAAGTGATAGGAGTTACAACAATGCCACCCCACATACAGTAAAAGACCACAGAGGAACATGGTCAGTGATTTTTCTTCCATTTATTTAAAGTTAGTAAACAAATATTGACTGTGTACAAGTTAATTTTGTAGTCATGTACTTGGACATGAGATTTAGATAGATACCGCCTACTAATTTGCCAAAGACATGTTTTTGATTGTTTCATTATTTCACTTTCCTTTCCGTTTTTTACCTATAATGAGAGGTATGCACTTTGACTTTGTTATTTCGTTTGTAACAACTCACGGTAATAAAACCAGACTGTAGTTAAGACTACTGACTAGATTGTAGTCCTGTCATTCGATTATACTTTAAGTTAGACTACAAATTATAATATATCAAGACTGCAGACTAGATTACATTCGATGTTTTGGGCTAGACTATAAACAAGAACATAGTCAAGACTATAGACTAGACTTTAAATTAAACCACAGAGTACACTAAACTTTAAATTATACATATACTAGCTAGTTACCCTAAAAGCCGCACTTTACGATTTTTGAAGATTTCAGTTCTATTAGTTTCCCAAAATTTGAGGATTCTATATTCACATGTCAGAGTTGTTAGCGAAAAATTTGTGAATTTTAGCTATAATAGTTTATTAAATTTACTTTTAAACTTTTTGTATTTAATTCATTGAGAGGTTAAAAGAACTCCAAATGTCCTCATATTTTACCTCCAAATGTTCACTATTATGTTAATTTTAAGATTCTAGCTCTAAAGTTTCCTAGATAAACGAATTTTTTATTTAATTCTTGCGGTAGGTACCACGGCCCCCATTGCTAGTCCGCCAATTTTTCTTTTAAAATGTTCACATAGATATTAAAGTGCATTGCGAAAAATTTACAGATTCCAGCTCCAATAGTTTTCCAAATAAACTAATTTTTGTATTTAATTTATATGGGAGGGGTCACACCCATATTGCTATCCCGCTAATTTTTTGTTCAAGTTGATTCTAAAGTGTCTCCGAATAATTAGAGGACTCTAACTGTTATATTTTCTCAAATATACTAATTTAAGGTTTTCTTTATATAAGAGGGCCCACTACCGCCCATTTTGCCCCCATATGTTCATGTAGATGTCAAAGTTGTTCATACAAAATTTATGGACTCTAGCTGTTGCGGTTTCTGAGATATGTGATTTTAAATACTTATTAGGTATGTGGGCGTGGCACTTTGCCCACATGCAATTTTAAAATAATAAGTAGCCTATACATACAAACACACATTCATTTTTACATATGTATATAGATTAGGATCAAGACTCTGAACTATTACCCAGACTTTAGACTAGACTACGGTCTATACTATATAACCAAGATCATAGACTTGGCTTTGCACATTAGTCCAGTCTATAATCTACACTACAGTCAAGGCAATAGTCCAGAGTTTAGGCTAAACTATGGCACTAGCCCATAATTCAGATCACACACTGGAGCATGGAGCATAGTCGAGATTGCAGAATAGAGTGTAGAATGGAAATAGTTCGCACTAGACCATTACCTCGACCACAAATTTGACTATAGTCGAGAAAACATAGCATAGTATAGAATGAACTATAACTCAGACTATTGACTAGTCCAAATCGTAGAATATAATAATTAATTCCAACCATAAAGTACACAGATGTCCAAACTATATACTTCCAGACGTCCTAAATTTAGACTAGAATATAGTCCAGACTAGACTATAGTCTAGACTAAAGATTTTACTCGAGTGTAGACAAGAATATACACTTAACAGCAGTCCAGATTATAGACCAGGCAAAAGACTATATTTTATTCCAGACTAATGTCCTGACTCTAAATTAGATTGTAGTCAAGAAAATAGAATAAACTATAAAGCAGACTTTAGACAAGGCTACACTTTAGACATTAAACTAAAGTATAAACTTTAAACAGAATAGACTACAGACAGGACAATAGCCTGACTATTGTCCTGACTTAGGAATAGGCCATCGTCTACATTACATACCTGCCTACAGAATTAGCTTTAGTCCAAACTAGACTATAGACAGTAGTCCAACCTATAGACTAGGCTATAGCCTTAAAAGTTACACTATATTGGACTATACATTTAACTTTTAGCCAGCCTGGATCCGGAACTTAGACGAAACTAAAATCTGACTATTATCTAGATTAAGAACTATAGTTCTTAATATAGATTAGATAATAATAGATAAGGGATAACTTATAAGTAGTTAAAATTATATTTTCAGGAACTATAAGTAGGATGGAAACATGAAAACGATAAGCTTTCCTCTGATGTATAGTTTCTAACTAAAATAATTGTTACAATTTCCTGCTATAACTTTTAAGCGTTTAATTAACATCATAAAAATTCACTTTGTATATTAATTAAACCTTCAAAGTATCTGTATATTAATAATTAAAATTAGCAAAATGAAATGAACATTCCAACAAACAACCAACCTACAATTAATAAAACCAGAAACAAAACTAAACATTTATTTGTCATATTAATAAAAAATAATAATAATTATAGACTTCATGCCAAAGCAAATTGTTATTGAGAAAAAACGAATTTTGTTAAACGATTTTAAATAGACATTAAAATTAAATAATTGACACAATAGTTTACAACTGCAACAAAAACCTATAATAAAATTAGCAAAATAAATAAATGATGGATGGAGGAGAATGTTGCTAATTTGCAATGTTATTTCGTTGGCTAACCTCATAAATTTGTAAAATATAATAATAAAAATGTACTCGAATCGATAATTAATTAGTAAATGATCACCATGTGCCCATTTAAAATTAAATTTATTTCAATTTGTGATTTGAGCTGGTAATTTTTTTCTGTTATCACCATAAAAAAACAACAACATTGAGCTCACTTATCCACTTAGTGCAATAGTAAAAGTCATTTGTCGTTATCGTTTTTGTAGGGGGATTTTAAATTTGTGTTGAAATAGTCACAATATTCTAAAGGTGAATCAAAGTTGTTACAGATATTTTCCTATTATAAGCCTGTATGAGACTAAATAAGAAATAAAAAAGCTAAAGATCAATTTAATAGGCTAGGTTGTTTACTGTGCATTAGTTACCTGACAGAGACTTTGTAATCTATCAAATGTTATAAAATCCATACAAATGTTACTTGACACAAGCTTTTAAATCTGCTATCAAAAATAAATTTCAAATGGAAATAGTGAATTGTAGTTCTAAATTAAAATACAACAAATTGAAAAGAATTTGAAAAACAACTACAACAATGTTGATTTGTTTATACATAAATAATTTATACCAAAATAAAAAAAACATTAAATATAAATATTTACTACGTTTTGTTGTAGGTCAGTGCCATTTTTTTTTGTAAACTTTTGAATACGAGTATAAATAGTGATCGTTATCATCATCACAACAGAAACTACTCATCTCATAATATTTTATATTTTTATTTTTGTTTAAAATTATCAATGAATTGTTTGTGGTTACTCACTCATACTGGGTGATAGTGAATTATAACAAGAGTGTAACTAATTATTAGGGGTTTTGTAATGGGAATTCTCTTTAATTTGTTTCTATTAATTAGTGTTAAATTTTCTATTAAATATATGATCTAATAAATCATCTGAATAAAATTTCTTTCACTGAAATTTCCTTTTTAGAGATTTTTTTTACATAGAAAGTTTTTCATACAAATTTTCTATATAAAAATTTTTGGAATAAACTATATATGAGATTATAGGCCCTGACTGCAGTCCAGAATATATACTATATACAATTGTTCAGACTTTGGACTAAGTAGGAGTCTATAGGAGTCTAAATATATTATAAGTCTAGGAAAGACCATAGTTTAGTTTAGACAATAGACTAGCCTAGAGTGTAGTTTGGACTATTGACTATATAAAAATACTATAGACTAGACTACATTTCAGTATATAGACTAGAAGATAGTTCAGTATATAGACTAAACCCTAGTTCAGACCACAGGCTAGACTATTATCTAACTAAATATTAGACTGTAATCTAGGCTATGTACTACAACGTAACCTATACTTAATAAAAGCTAAACGATAGTACTGTCTATGGATAAGTAGGGTGACGTCTACACTATAAACTAGTTTAGAATCCAGAAAATATTATAGTCCAAACTATAGACTACACTATAGTCCATACTTTACTATAGGCTAGACAATTGATCAGACTATAGGCTTATATCATGGCTATAGTTCACTTTACAGTTCACGATATGTACTATAGAACATATTGTGGTCTCTCCATTCTATGGAATATAAAATAGGCCAGACTCTAGGCTAGAATATAGGCTAGACTATAGATTAGACAATAAGCCAGACTATAGACATTGCTAAAGTTCAGAGTCCACAATATATACTATAGAATAGTTTATAGTCCATGTTATAGAAAATTATCTATTTTCAAGATTATAAAATAGATAAAAATCCAGACTATAGAATTTATTTTAGTCTATAGGCTAGACTATAGTCCAGACTACAAACAGGGCAATAGTTCAATTATGTAGAAGTTATAGTCTAGACTATATACTACACCATAGTCCAAACTTTAGTCCGGACTATAGTACAAACTATAGACAAGACTATTGCATAGATTATAGACTTAGCTGGGATATAATTTAGACTATAGTCAAGACTTTAGTGCAAACTATAGTGCAGAATTTAGTCCAAACTATAGACAGGGCTATAGCTCAGATTATAGACTTGGCTAAGCTAAAGTTCAGACTATAGACTAGAATGTAGTTTAGATCATAGTTTAACATTAAGACTACATTACAGACCAGACTTTAGACTACTACATAGTCCACATTATAGATCTGAAAACTATTTATAAATTAAAAATTTTTTTTTCTATAAAACTTTTTTTTTTAAATATATGCTTTATAAAATGGCCACAATCCCGAAAATTTATTAAAATCTGGAAATTAAAACCCCTACTTTCAACTTATGTTTATTTATACAATCAAGCACAAACTACTATTATTATTTTTTGTTTAAATAAATCATTTAAATATAAAAAAACATAAAATTATTATTAAAATAAATGAACTGTAAAGTAAATGATTCACTTCAAAACAAGTGATGTCATATTTGTTTTTTACTAAAACATTTATTTAAATATACATTTAAAAAAATATATAAAAAATAAGCAATAAATTTTCAAAATAATTAGTGTCATTTAAAAGTGTCAAATTAATTACTTATAGATTTTCTTAATAATTGTACATTTTTTCCTTTTGCTATAATAAATATTTAAATGACTTATTGACTTTAAGTCAGTCTATCTGTCTATTCATTGGTCTTTTAATGTATGACAGCATTAGTGGCATTAGTGATGAAAATATTTACGAACGTGCTAAAATGTAAATTACAAAGTAATTGATTCAATAAACAATTCCATTGAATTGTTTCACACACCAACAACAATTGTAATAGATTATAAAAAAAAGAATTTAAATTGCACAATTATTTTGCATATGAATTAATTAAAATATGTTTTTGTTTTTCTAGAAATACAAAAAGGAGGTGTGGTTTTATGGGAATTGTTCTGGTGTTTTTGCTTAACAATATTGATATGATTTGACTATAATTGATGATCTCTTCAATGAATGAATAAATGTATCTTTATTATTTCATAATTTATTATAGTTTAGATACAATCTGGTGTAATTAACAAGGTGTGTACTATGATACAGGCGATAATGAACATTAAATTCAGATAAAAGTAAAATTATTCATAAAGAAAAAAGAGCGAGAGAGAGTATTCGTTAGTTTTTCAGTTTGGTCTAATCTGAAACTTTTTTAATTGCAATTTCTCCTTCATTTTTTTAAAACATTTTAAATTATATTATAGAAAAAAAGTTCAATATTTTATAATTATTTATTTTTTAAAAAAAATATTTTCATATCAATCATCACTGTCTGTTGTGGCCCCATAAAATCAAAAACAAAAACATTAAAATTATGAACTTGTGCTACTCTAGATTTAATAAGAAATAAGAAAAATATACATAAAAATAAATCATCTAAAGGCGATAATAAATATTAAATAAATAAACTGTAACACATTTTAATAAATATTTAACATTATTGTGTGAATTGTAATATTTAAATTACATTTTTATTATTTATAAAATGTTTACATTATAAGTGAACTAATTTTTTCGAAAATAAAAAACCTTGAACTCAATGGGAAAATGTTTTGGTTTTTATTTTAGATAATTAGATAGTTGTAAGTATATTTCAATTATTTGACCCATTAAAAACGTGTGTTTTAAAAATCAATATAAATTTAAAATGTTTTAAATGACCCGAAAACGTGTTAACAAAAACTATGTCATCATGATAGTTTCACCTTAAATTATAGAATATTTCCTTGTTTAAAATTTAATGATCTATTTCTTTTATAAGTAACGCGCATACTGGGTTGTAGCAGGTAGACATACATATCCCCGTTTTGATAATTATATTAATCGTTTATATTAGGGGTTTTAGGAAAATTTACCATACAAAATACAACCTTTAATTTAAGGTTGCATTTAAGAATAAACTATACCTAATCTATAGTCTGGTTGATAGACTTGCTTATAACCTAGTCTATAGGTTAGTCTATAGTCTAGTCTATAGTCTGGTCTATAGTCTAGTCTATAGTCTGGTCTATAGTCTAGTCTATAGTCTTGTCTGTAGTCTCGTCTAAAGTCTAGTCTAAAGTCTAGTCTAAAGTCTAGTCTATAGTCTAGTCTATAGTCTAGTCTATAGTCTAGTCTAGTCTATAGTCTAGTCTAGTCTATAGTCTAGTCTATAGTCTAGTCTATAGTCTAGTCTATAGTCTAGTCTATAGTCTAGTCTATAGTCTAGTCTATAGTCTAGTCTATAGTCTAGTCTATAGTCTAGTCTATAGTCTAGTCTATAGTCTAGTCTATAGTCTAGTCTATAGTCTAGTCTATAGTCTAGTCTATAGTCTAGTCTATAGTCTAGTCTATAGTCTAGTCTATATTCTAGTCTATAGTCTAGTCTATAGTCTAGTCTATAGTCTAGTTTATAGTCTAGTCTATAGTCTAGTCTATAGTATAGTCTATAGTCTAGTCTATAGTCTAGTCTATAGTCTAGTCTATAGTCTAGTCTATAGTCTAGTCTATAGTCTAGTCTATAGTCTAGTCTATAGTCTAGTCTATAGTCTAGTCTATAGTCTAGTCTATAGTCTAGTCTATAGTCTAGTCTATAGTCTAGTCTATAGTCTAGTCTATAGTCTAGTCTATAGTCTAGTCTATAGTCTAGTCTATAGTCTAGTCTATAGTCTAGTCTATAGTCTAGTCTATAGTCTAGTCTATAGTCTAGTCTATAGTCTAGTCTATAGTCTAGTCTATAGTCTAGTCTATAGTCTAGTCTATAGTCTAGTCTATAGTCTAGTCTATAGTCTAGTCTATAGTCTAGTCTATAGTCTAGTCTATAGTCTAGTCTATAGTCTAGTCTATAGTCTAGTCTATAGTCTAGTCTATAGTCTAGTCTATAGTCTAGTCTATAGTCTAGTCTATAGTCTAGTCTATAGTCTAGTCTATAGTCTAGTCTATAGTCTAGTCTATAGTCTAGTCTATAGTCTAGTCTATAGTCTAGTCTATAGTCTAGTCTATAGTCTAGTCTATAGTCTAGTCTATAGTCTAGTCTATAGTCTAGTCTATAGTCTAGTCTATAGTCTAGTCTATAGTCTAGTCTATAGTCTAGTCTATAGTCTAGTCTATAGTCTAGTCTATAGTCTAGTCTATAGTCTAGTCTATAGTCTAGTCTATAGTCTAGTCTATAGTCTAGTCTATAGTCTAGTCTATAGTCTAGTCTATAGTCTAGTCTATAGTCTAGTCTATAGTCTAGTCTATAGTCTAGTCTATAGTCTAGTCTATAGTCTAGTCTATAGTCTAGTCTATAGTCTAGTCTATAGTCTAGTCTATAGTCTAGTCTATAGTCTAGTCTATAGTCTAGTCTATAGTCTAGTCTATAGTCTAGTCTATAGTCTAGTCTATAGTCTAGTCTATAGTCTAGTCTATAGTCTAGTCTATAGTCTAGTCTATAGTCTAGTCTATAGTCTAGTCTATAGTCTAGTCTATAGTCTAGTCTATAGTCTAGTCTATAGTCTAGTCTATAGTCTAGTCTAGTCTATAGTCTAGTCTATAGTCTAGTCTAGTCTATAGTCTAGTCTATAGTCTAGTCTAGTCTAGTCTAGTCTAGTCTAGTCTAGTCTATAGTCTAGTCTATAGTCTAGTCTAGTCTATAGTCTAGTCTATAGTCTATATATATAGTCTAAACTACAGACTAGGCTGTAGACTAGAGTACGCTATTGACTACAGAATAGGCTGTAGACTAGACTACGCTATTGACTACAGACTAGACTACGCTTTTGACTACAGACTAGGCTGTAGACTAGACTACGCTATTGACTACAGACTAGACTCTAGTCGGTAGTATAGTCTATTCTATAGCCTAGTCTATATTCCTGTGTTTAGTCTAGTGTAGTATTTAATAAAGTCCATAGTTGGTCTATTGCGTATTTTATGGACTTGTTTATGGACTAGTTTTTTAATCTACATATAAGTTTTATTAGTGGACTATTCTATAGTCCGGTCTAGTCTTGCCTAACTAGTCTATTGTCTAATCAATAGTGTTATCTATAGCGTAGAAAGTACGGTCAATAGCATAGTCTAGTCACTGACTACATACTAGACTCTAGTCTATAGAATTGTAAATAGACATTATTATTATTAACAAGTCAATGAACTAAAGTATGGATTATTTAAAGGCCATATTTATGCGCCAATGTATTTGTTCACAGATTAGTCTATGGAATAGTTTTATGTCAAAAAGTACAGGAATACTTATGTTTCCGTCCCTGTAAACAAGTTCAATTTATCAATTTTATATCTAGAAAAATAATGGGTGCTGCTTCATGTTTATTGTCTTAAAATAACAAAGAAACCTGTTGTATATCAAAATTTCCCTTGGATTTCTTTTTGGTATATTAATCGAACATTTAAAAATAAAAGAAGAAAATATATATAATTTAAAAAACTCCAATTAATTTCAAATGTTTAACAATGCTATTGACCTAGATATATAAAAATAAATTCTTAACAATTCAAACAAATGGAAACAAACTACAAAAGAAATAAAAATAGAATTCTTTTATAAATTTACAAAATTTTCTAACCCATTTCAAACAAATAAAAACACAAAATTATAAAAATATAACAAATTAGTGGGTGGAAGTGCAGTCAAATCTATAAAAAAATTATTTGAAATAAAAGAAAAATAAACAAATTAAAACATTAAATCCCAAGATTAGTCCCCCCACTGAGAGCGTACGAGTTAATGGGTTTTAAGAATTTTTTGAAAGTATTTAAGTATTATTTAGTTAAATATTTCTATTCCCTGGCAGGTGGTTTTAATAAATGGCATTTTTTGGATAATTTTCTATTTTAAAAAAATTATTGCTGACACAACTAATTTTCAATTAACTTTATGATTAATGATTTATTTTTGATTGTCACTATTTCGAAAACTTAAGCCATAAACTTTTACCAGTTCTAGCATAAAATTTTTGGAAATTTTTATGAGCAGTTTTATAAGTGAGAACAGTTCAAATTTCTTAAGGATTATGGAAAATGTGTCAGCAGGTGATTTGTTTGAAATTTATTATGTCTTGAATGAATATAAAATTTAGAGATTTTTTTTTATTGCTTAAAGAAAAAAAATTGAGATTTTAGAGGAAACTTTTAAAAATTGGTGGCATTCCCACAGATTATAAATATTGTTGAAATATTTTTAACAAATAAAAAACAGATTTTTAATTCTAATAAAACTGCAGGAATAAAAATCTAAACATACAAAATATTAAAATGGTTTTAATTACAAATGTATGAATAAACTCTAATATATAAGTTCCAGAAACCCATTAATTAACTACAAAAAATATCGCTCTCATAATCTCTCTTGTTCGCAAACAAAAACAACAAACGTGTAAATAAACTACTTACACATCTAATTGTATGTGAGTCATTATAAGAGTAATTAAAAGTAATGCAGACAATAAGTCATACACATTAAAAATTTAAAAAGTAAGTAGTTAGGTAAGTAAGTCAAGTGTATTACTCACCTTAATATATTTGGATGTGATAATTTATTTAGAAGTTGTACTTCTCTTAACATATTTGGTCGATTTGCTCGCAATTGATTCATTTTTAAAACCATCACTTGTCCCGTTGTACGATGTGTGACCTAAAAATTAAAACGCAAAAAAATTATGTTTAAAAATATTTTTTAAAAAACAACATAAATAAATAATTGTTTAAATAGAAAATACGTATTGTTTAGAAAACAATAACAATAAGTTATGTTATAATAGTAATATCAAATAAGTATAGATAGATTTATTTTTTTTAATTTACAATAAACTATAATTGTCAATGTCGAGGTCATTTTAATAAACAACAACTCTAATATAACAAGTGACCAAAACAATAACAATAATTAATCATTGTAGTTGAATATTGTTTTTGTAATAAATTTATGCAAGAAAAAAAACTGTTTGAGAAACAATTAAAACAGTTTTCAAATAACGACTATAAAATTCACTACTTTTGAATATGAAGGTTATATTTAGGGGTAAAATGTTGCCTTTGCACTTTTTAGATGTTGCAATATTTTGCCCTTTTACTTTTAAAACATATTATGAAACTTTCAATACTATATAGACTGACACTCTTATACATTCGCGTGACGAGTTCTATATTAACCAATTTGTTAAGCAGATGATAAGGGCAAAGCATTCATATGATACATTTACCCTTCAAAAGCGTTATTGAATCTATTCTAACTTATGATGTTATTATCTAGTGGACTACATCGATATTGCTCACATTAACGAAACCCGGAACAGGCCATGACATTATGCACAATGAACATCAGACATGCCTGGTAGCATAAGGAAAATTCAAATTGTCGGGATCTGTTAGACATTGATCGGAAACAGGTGATTGTGGTCAAGCGGGACGCTGAAGCCTATGCTTGCGGGTTTCGAAATTTATGTATATGGAAAATCAAAAAACTGGAAAATTGAAAGATGTAAAGTTGATTGAATTAAAAATTAAGCTAAGGCAACATTAGTTAATAAGTAAGAGATCTATAACTAAAAACACTTCATTAGTAAACTCTATATCATATGAGTACTATTTAACTCGAATGCGAATGTACATGATATGAAGGAAAATAATCAGAGTAAGTTATCCTGACGAATTTCTAATCTATATGTGGTCTGAATTTAAAACATGGGAGAGAATCCAATACAGATCATAAGAATAAAGACATATTGGTAAGAATCACAGAATGAACAAATCTGAAGTTGATCTGAGCTTGTTAACCTGGCGAATTCAAAACCAATAAATGAAACGAGAGCTGAATAAATGAAAAACATGGTCGAGAGAATTCAATACTCCTTCAGGAGCATTAAGGAACTACATTTAGGAAACCAAGTGTCTTAACATTGGACAATAATACCTTTTTCTATGGAATAGAATGCATAACAGGTCCAAAAGTGAAAAATGTTAAACACATTTTTTTTATATATTACCTGAATGCATTTCAAAGAAAATTTTGATAGATGTTAAAAATGAATCCACTGAAGATATTTAAAATTTAGGACTAGATCAGAGTATAGTTTAGTTTCTTGACAATTCTAGGGACTAATATATTCAGGGAGGTTAGTTAGTTAGTTAGTTAGGTAGTAAGTAGATAGTTAGTTAATTAGTTAGTCAGATACTTAGTTAGTTATATACGTCAAATCGAAAGAAACCCTGTTACTCAATCGGGCCGAGACCACTAACCTAACAGGGGCCACGGGGGAAGTAATATACTATGACTAGTCTGGGGATTTGTTTGTTGACTATGAACTACTCTATCTATTAACATAATCTAGGAAATAATCAAATTGACTAAATGAACTATTCTAGTCTATAGACTAGACTTTGGACTACTGTATTGTCTACAGATTTTTCTATTAGTCCACTTACTATTTTATGGGCAAATATGTATATAGATAGTGGTATTGTATAAGACTATGAACTACTGCATTACTACTAGTCCATAGATGTTATTATTGAATAGTCTTTCAGCAGTATTTAGACTGATCTATGATGTAAACTGTGGACTAGTATATTAACTGTTCTAAATACCAGACTAGTAAGCAAAAGTGAAAATTTATATAATAAAATAAGATTCACTTGTAAAAAGTTCAATTTAGGTTTAATTTCTAATTCTTTGAGGAATATTGAAATCAAAATTAAAGCTCGAAAATCTAATAATTTTGAAAGCTTTACAAATTTTCTCTAGCAAGTGAAATTTACAATTTTTTCGAAAATAACGATTACATGTTTTATTCACTAACGAAAAATTATAGACAAACATGTGTTTGAACTGTAGTACGAATGCAATATGTTTGAGGGTCAAAATGTTGCTGCATTTGCTGTATGAAGCAGTTTAATTGTGTTGTGACCAGTTGATGTTGACCTTAGGCTGAAATCATATTTTTTTTTTGTTAAATAATTCGATTTTCCCACTAACAACAGTTGGTGTAGTTGTTTGTAGTATATATTTATCTATAGAAAATTATAGACAATTTAGATAAAAATATTTCGTAGAAATAAAAGTTGTTGCTGCTGTTGATGATGAGGGACTTTCTAATATTTTGTTTTTTTTTTTTTTTTTTTTTGTTGATACGTGTATGAATGTTTTGAAAAGAGGAAAAAAAACGTTTAAACATAAAAGTGATGCAATGTCAAGCACACACTTATCTATTAGAGGGGTAAAGAAGAGAGGGGGTGGGAAATTGTTTGTTCGGTAATTGTGGATTTTTTTTTCATTTGATAGAGTCAGATTTTACAGTCTACAAAGCAATTATCCATCATCATTTATGTTTACTGGCTGTTTTGGTTGTTATTTATTTTTCTCTTTATCAAAAACAGATAACAGATAGAAAGGCCGCCTATAAGTTTAGGACGGACATAAACACTTACCCCACAACTATACCGAGCGTGTGTGTGTACAAGAGATTGATAGATAAGTCAGGCAAACAAGTGTTTTCAATTTGTTGTGCGATGATATCGCAGCCAAATTGTGCAGCAGAAGTAGCAGTCATGCGACAAAAGAGTAAAAGAATGAAGGGGTGAATATAATTGAATGACTGACAGTGTGCCCAGGCTAATGCACCGTAGGGCAAAGGTAATAAAATTTAATTGTGGATAAATATTTTGCGCATTTTGTTTATAGAAAATTTAACAATAATTTGGCATATTATACTTTTTAATAGAAAATATGCTGAAATTTGACATATTTTATGTCCAAACTTTTGCAGTTCAACGCACTTATTGTAAATATTCTTAGTGTAATATCTGTAATTTATATCTGCGACTTGTTTCTTTTAAAAAAAATTTACGAATCATGTAAAAAAGTAAAATCTTACTTGTCTTAAGCAACAAATTGACTCTAAAACTGTCAACTTATATATTAACTTCAAAGCTAAATATGTCAAATCCACTTTAAAACTACATATTGGATAAACTGTTTATTTTTTTTTTATAAATATTTAAACACTTTTTGGTTATAAACATTCCACAAACCACAATATCAAAAAAAAAACTTTAGTTAGATTTAACTAGCTTTTTTGGTACATTGCCGACTGGCTCCATTTCGTCTATTAAAAGTTGTCAGTAAAAACCCAAGATATTTTGTTTTTTTGCTCAACTTCCTACCATAGACGGACAGTCGTGAATAGTCAAAGAAATCAAAAACAGCAACCAAACAATCCATCCATGGCCAATCAAACAAATGTCTTGTAAAGGAGAGACAATAAAAAAACCCCAATATCAAATGTTACAGACTAGACATGTTGGGAACAAACTCTTTTGGGGATTTATTACTCATAAAAAAAATGTAAGAAGTAAGCTGATAGATGATTTTTCTTTTTTTTTTTTTGGAAAATATTTTGTTTTCCGAAAAAAAATTTTTTCTTTATTTAATTGGCATCATCTTTGGGATTGACTTTAAAGACATTTTTGCGGTACGTTATTGAAATTTTTAATGTGAAAACTTATGTTGTTAAAAATTTAATGAATACGTTTTGTTCAAACACACACACATACACGACGCCAACATATAATCAAAACTCGTAAAGGGGGCGAGAAAAAATAAAGAGAAATTTGACAAATAAAGTTCAATTGTCATAGAGATTGGTCAAAGTTTTTTTTTAAGGAAATTGATAATATTTTAAATGTTTTGGTGCTTTGAATAATAACAATTAAAAAGCTCTCTTAAGTGAGCTTTGTGGAAATCTTTCCTAAATAGAAAAAGATGAATTTTACACATCATAGGATGTGAATAAAGTTAAGATTTCGACAACAAATTGTTGCAATGTTGGCAACGTTGCGTTGTCAATATTACATAGTGTTGTCGAATGTATGTGTAAACTCTGACAACGGATGTTATTGACTGTGACAACGGATGTTATGGTGTCAATTTGATAACAGGCATGTATATTTTCCCTCGGTATAGGTTTGAAAGTTTTAAGTATTGTTTTAAATAAAATACTGAAGAAATTTATAATTAAAATTTCAGACTATGAGATTGATAAAGGTAGAATACATTCTCCTTTCAGCTAACGTGATTGCTAAACATATAACTTTTTAAATGATATGTTGATCACCTCATTAATTGATTTTCTAATCTTGGTTACAACATTAGCAATTTCCTATAGAAGGGTTGATTACTAAATTAACAATTTTTCTACAGAAGAGCACTTCACTACAAGAACAATTTTTCAAACGAAAATTCATAACTTGGCGAACATCTTTTCTATAGATAGATTGATCACAACAGGAATAACTTTTCTATAGTGATCACAACAGAAATAACTTTTCTACCCCAAGAACAACTTTTCTAAAGGAAGTATGATCACTTAACAAACGACTTTTCTATAGAACAACTTATTAGTAAATTAGCATCTTTACTAAAGAAAAGTTGATCACAACATCAAAAACTTTTCTATTAAAGTGTAGATCAGTAAATAAAGAACTGTAGATCACAACATGAAACACTTGTCTATAGAAGTGTTGATTAATAAAAAAGAAGCTTTTCCAAAGAAGTGACGATCACAGCATGAACAATTAGACTAAAGAAAAGTATATCGCAACAGGGACAGGAAGTTGATTACACCATGAACAACATTTGTAAAAAAGGGATGATCACGAAATTAACAACTTATATGTAGAACAATTAATTAATTACAAAATTTGACCTTTTCCAAGAATAAGAAAAACTTTAAAAACTAACTAACTAATTAATTAACTATCTATCTATCTATCTATCTATCTATCTATCTATCTATCTATCTATCTATCTATCTATCTATCTATCTATCTATCTATCTATCTATCTATCTATCTATCTATCTATCTATCTATCAATCTATCAATCTATCAATCTATCTATCTATCTATCTATCTATCTATCTATCTATCTATCTATCTATCTATCTATCGTCTATCTATTTATCTAATTATCTATCTAAACAGAAAATCTGTTTTGGTATCATTTGTGTACTTTTCAAAAGTGTTCCTAATCGATTCACAAAACAAACCACAATTAATTTGCATTTTTGAAATTTGTTTCCTTTTCTCATAATTTTAAGATTTTTTTCGCGTGTCATAAATAATTTAATGCGTATGAGAAAATTATTTCAAAAAATATTTACACCAACAGTCAAAAGTACTTTTTATGTAAAACAGCTACAACTAAAATTCCTACATTAATTTAAGGTTGTCAATCACAATTTATATGTAAAAAAATAAAATTACATAAATAATATTTGCTCAGTGTGTGAGTTTTTTTATTCATAAAGAAAACATGTCAAAAATTTCAACACTTGACAGTTACAGGAAAAAATTCACACACTAAAAATGTAAAATGAGAATATTTTTTTTTTAGGTAAAGAAAAAACATTAAGTGAATTTTTATCTAAAAAATATCTAAAAATGTAAATACTCCTCATTTGTTTACTATTTCGCAAACTCATCAAGTCTTTAAATGTCTTACAAACACGCAAAACGTTCTTAATAATAAACAAATTAATAAACACTAAACAATGTGATTATTAATGTTTAATAAAAAACATATAGTAAATATTTACTATATTAATAAATAATAAAATTTTAATTGATCATTAAAATAAGGCCCTTCTAGTTTACTATCATCAACAACATCTAAAATCATGCGGTTAACATTCTTGGCATAAAGTAAAATTTTTGCGAAAAAAACACGCCTTCATTAGAATGTTAAATATTTACGCAATAAATGTATTTTGTATAAATAAACTTTTTTGTGGTGTTAATTTTATTATAATTTTATTTGTTTCTTGATAGTGGGAAAAATAAAACGTACAAATCGAAAGAATAATTCTTTAATCCATGTTTACCGTCATTGTTTAACATTAATTTGTTTAACATTTGCTAAAGCATGACAATTTAACAGCAAAACGACAGAACAGCACAGCACAGCACAGCACCTCCATAGAAATTTAAATGAAACAAATATTTGCCACAACCACAAGAAAATTTGCAATTGCGCCAGATTCCAATGTTCGAGGTTTTAAAGGAATGAAATCTTGAAAATTATATTCAAAAGAAAACTATTTTATGGAAAACATTTACAAGAAAATAAAAATTTTAATAACAATAAGAACATATTTTCTATAGAAAAATAACAGTTTTTTTTATAACATGAACAACTTTTCTATAGAAGAATTTAACACTAAGTAAACAACTTTTCTATAGAAGTGTATTAAAGAAGTTGAGTTGATCACAACAGGAACATCTTTTCTAAAGAAAATATGATCACTTAACAAAAGACTTTTCTATAAAAGAACTGATCACTAAATAAACAATTTTACTAAATAAATGTTGATAACAACATGAACAACTTTTCTAAAGAAGAGTTGATCACAACGTGAACAAATTTTCTAATAAGAATATGATCACCTAACAAACGACTTGAACAACATTTCTAAAGAATATATGATCAGGTAACAAACGACTTTTCTATTAAACAAGTGGAGTTGATCACAACATGAACAACTTTACTAATGAAAATAAAATGAACTGAACAACTTTACTATATAAAAGTTAATCACAATATGAACAACTTTTCTATAGAAGAGTTGATCACAACATGAACAACTTTTCAAAAAAAAATATGATCACTTCAAAAATGACTTTCCTATAGAAGAACGGCAGGATCACAATATGAAAAATATTTCATTATATTTTAAAAAAAATATTTACTTAATAATAATTTCTTTATAGAAAAGTTGATCCTTATAGAAGAATTGAACACTACATAAACAATATTTCTAACGTTTATAAATTTTTTCCTTTAGAATTAATGATTCTTTCAAAGTACTGCTTTCTTAAACCTTTACAAAAATATATCAAAACAAAAATTTAAAATTCAAAGCGCCTTCCTTCACTACATAAAAATATTCAAGCAAAAAAACTTACAAAAAAAAGAAAATTACAAAAAGGTACTAAAAACTAAGACTTTAAAATAGATACAAAAATTCTCCAAAAGTATTGAGGCAACACATGAGTACGATATTTTAACACTTGAATTCTATTATCAAGCAGAAACAGTGAAACAAGCCAAAAACAAAACAAAAGTCAATGCAAAGATATTGTGCTTCTTTATTACAATTTATTAAGCAAAAAAAAGTACTTGAATGTATTATATCTATCCGATTGTCTATATGCAGTCATCATTATAGCAACCAAGTTTAAAAATTGTAATGTAAATTCTGTTGTTGTTATTGTTGTTGCAAGCCAAGCCTCCTCCCCATAAAACACCCTTTGACAATGTCTTATTGTTTAAGTATTATTTTTTCATTCATTTTTTTCTTTTCATTCTTTTCTTAAAGATACCAAGTAACTACTTGTGTATGCACTTCTACGACATTCATACTGTGGCGATGAATAATATTGGCGCCAGTCTTAAAGATTGAGCAAAAACTTATATAGAAAATAATATTGAAAATTATTTTCTTGCTGCCACAACCATTGAACCAACCAACCAACAAACAAACACCAAGCCACCTACGCCTTAATTTTGTGATAAATATACTGCTGCTAGTTTCAAGAGTTGTTGTTTAATATTGAAAATTCACTTGTGTCTAGTAGTCGTCGATACTTATTTTATCTTTTTGGCAGAGAAAAATCGATATTAGTTTAATTTTCAATTATTGCTAACTAGTTGAGAAGGAAAATTAATGGGAAAATTTTTGAATTTAAAAATATGGAATAGAAATTTGCAGAAATTTTCCTAGAAAAGAAAAATATTTATAAGTATTTTATCCTTAGAAGTTTGGTAAACTATAAAAACCTCTTAAACAAACTATATAGCAAATTTCCAACAAATACAAATCGAGAACATTGCTCTCAATTTTAAACTATGTTCTATAGAATAATTAAACTATCTTTAATAAAAACTTGTTGTCTATACAAAATGCTTCTTTACAGAAAAAAATCATTTAATTGTTTATCTGCAACTAAATTCATTCTTATATTGTGTTCCCATTTAATCATTTAATTTTTTGTTAGAAATCTTCTTTTTTGTTCGGAAAATTGCCGCAGTTGTTTAGAAGACTTTTCAGCCAATTTTAAACGTTCATTAATTAATTGGTACAATCGTTCTTAAATATATATGTGTTTTTTTACACTATTACTGTATTGCTTTCAATCATTTTTATAATAAACAGCAACATTTATATGGTACAACATGTGTCAATAATTGATTTTTATTTACACTGCAAGAAATTAGCTATGCATACAAAATGTTTGAAAAAATCAAACTAATGCTTACTATTGAAAAGTTGATCACATAATGAACAACTTTTGTCTTTAAAACTTGAATACCAAACTCATCTGC
This sequence comes from Lucilia cuprina, assembly GCF_022045245.1. Classification (NCBI taxonomy): domain Eukaryota; kingdom Metazoa; phylum Arthropoda; class Insecta; order Diptera; family Calliphoridae; genus Lucilia; species Lucilia cuprina. Next base: position 40,699,882 of record NC_060952.1, read on the forward strand.
GAAAAAGCTAATCAAAGCTCACAATCAAATGAACAACTTTTCTTAAGAAACTTTCATCATTAAGTGAACAACTTTTGTATAGAAAAATACATAATCGAATGAACAACTTTTGTATAGAAAAGTTCATCATGGAAATGAACAAATTTTCTTAAAAAAGTTCATCATCAAATGAACAAACTTTCTTATGAAAAGTTCATCTTTTTTTCATAGAAAAGTTCATCATCAAATGAACAACTTTTGTATCGAAAAGTAAATCATAAAATTAACAACCTTTTTATAGAAAAGTTAATCATCAAATAAACAACTTTTCTATATCATGGAAATCATGGAAATAAACAACTTCTCTATAGAAAAGTTCATCAAGGAAATGAACAATTTTTTTATAGAAAAGATCATCATCGACATGAAAAACTCTTCTATAGAAAATTTCATCATTGAAATGAACAAATTTTCTAAGAAAATGTCATCATCGAAATGAACAAATTTTCTATAGAAAAGCTCATCATGGAAATGAACAACTTTTCTATAGAAAAGTTCATCATAGAATTGAATAACTTTCCTATAGAAAAGTTCATCATGGAAATGAACAACTTTTCTATAGAAAAGTTTATCATGGAAATGAACAACTTTTCTGTAGAAAAGTTCATCATGGAAATGAACAACTTTTCTGTAAAAAAGTTCATCATGGAAATGCACAACATTTCTGTAGAAAAGTTCATCATGGAAATAAACAACTTTTCTGTAAAAAAAGTTCTATAGAAAAGTTCATCATGGAAAGGAACAACTTTTCTGTAGAAAAGTTCATCATGGAAATGAACAACTTTTCTGTAGAAAAGTTCATCATGGAAATGCACAACATTTCTGTAGAAAAGTTCATCATGGAAATGAACAACTTTTCTATAGAAAAGTTCATCATGGAAATGAACAACTTTTCTATAGAAAAGTTCATCATAGAAATGAACAACTTTTCTATAGAAAAGTTCATCATGGGAATGAACAACTTTTCTACAGAAAAGTTCATCATGGAAATGAACAACTTTTCTATAGAAAAGTTCATCATGGAAATGAACAACTTTTCTATAGAAAAGTTCATCATGGAAATGAACAACTTTTCTATAGAAAAGTTCATCATGGAAATGAACAACTTTTCTATAGAAAAGTTCATCATGGAAATGAACAACTTTTCTATAGAAAAGTTCATCATGGAATTGAACAACTTTTCTATAGAAAAGTTCATCATGGAAATAAACAACTAGAAAAGTTCATCATGGAAATGAACAACTCTTCTATAGAAAAGTTCATCATGGAAATGAACAACTTTTCTATAGAAAAGTTCATCTTGGAAACGAACAACTTTTCTATAGAAAACTTCATCATGGAAATGAACAACTTTTTTGTAGAAAAGTTCATCATGTAATGAACAACTTTTCTATAGAAAAGTTCATAATGGAAATAAACAACTTTTCTGTAGAAAAGTTCATCATGGAAATAAACAGCTTTTCTATAGAAAAGTTCATCATGGAAATGAACAACTTTGTTAAAGAAAGAAGCAACTTATTGTATGTTTATTTTACTTTCGTTCACTGTATTCTTAGAATGTTTTAAATTATAGATAATAGATTTGTGTTAGTGAAAGAGAGAGGTAGAGAGTGGAACAAGTGTTTAGCTTTTGATAAATGCCGATTTTTATGAATTTTATTCTTTAAGAATGAAAATGGTTTTTTAATAGTTTGTTCTATTAAGAAAAAAAAACTTCATAGATAAGTGAGTAAATATTGACAATACAGAGCTTTAAAAGTTTAAATAATAATAACTTGTAATAAAATAGTTTTCTTATCATTAAAATAACTAGTAATAAATGCTTCTAAAACGTTAAACAAATAAAAGATCATTTATTTTACGATCGTGATTTAGTTTCGCTTAAATGGTTATTATCATTTACAATAGTAATATGATGTTGGCACCTCTTAATTGATAATTTTTTTGAATAAAATAATAATGATGACAAAGAAATTTTTTTTCAAATGACAAAAAATGCAATTTCATGTATTATTTCAATGTCTAATTTATGATTTGTAAATATTTTTTAATTACTTTTCAAACACTTTATGGTATTTGCATAAAATTGAAGATTCAATATTTATTTAACAAAACCACTTGAAAACCTCTAAGAAAAAAACCTTGAAATTTTTTAAAACATTGAGGAAAAAAATCTAATTAAACATAATTTGTGTATTTATTTGGTCAGTGGGTCGATTTTGTTTAAGAAAAAAAAACGTCCCTCGTCAAAAGTACAAATATTGTTTAAAGAAAAATAACAAAAATATTTAATGAACCAATAATAATGATGACAAAAATAAATCAAAACAAAAACAAGAGAATTTTAAAAAATATGAAGAATAAAAAATATATATATTTAAACTAAATTTTAAACAAAAGCAGACTCTACTTTAAAATAATAAATAAAAATTATTTATTATTTCATACAAATAGAAAAAATCGTGAGGTTGTTATTATTGCCTTAAAGTAAATAATAAATAATTAGGAGCAATTTAAGCGAGGGTGGATTGAAAAGAAAAATTTTTATATAAAATTTTATTATTAATTTTACTTTTATTTAATTTGCAAATTTTTAGTATTTTTAATCATTCCTCGCCTAATTCCATGTTACTTTTTTCCCCAACTTTTGATCTCTTAAATACTTGCTAATCTTAAATCATCAATTATTTCCAATTTGGGTGTAAATAGTGTTTAATACTTTTTTTTTTGCTTTTTAACAAGAAGGCAGTAACAGCACAATATCAGACAAATAAAACGTGTTAACTGCTCCCATTATAATCGTTATAATAAATCTTTTAATAGAAAATTTATAATTTAGGAAAATTTTCTCAAAACTAATAAGTTTATAATTAGCTTTCAAGATGAATAATAATAATCAAATTCAATAAAATTAATATAATAAAAGAAGATAACAATCAAAGAAAATTAAAAAAGTTGCTACATTTAGCAATTAAAAAAATAGAGCAAACATATAATTGGGAAATTTTAAAAAGCATTTATATAAAAGAGTTTCATCATATTGGGATGAACTTTTTTCATAGAAAAGTTTTTCAAGAAAAGTTATTCATTTGATGACGAATCTTCTACAGAAAATTTGTATATTGGGCGATGAACTTTTATATAGAAAAGTTCTTCATTTGGTGATGAACTTTTGTACAGAAAAGTTGTTCATTTGGTGAGAGCTTTTCTATAGAAAAGTTACTCATTTGGTGGTGAACTTATCTATAGAAAAATTGTTTATTTAGTGATGAAATTTGCTACAGAAAAGTTGTTCATTTGGTGATGAACTTTTCTATAGAAAAGTTGTTCATTTGGTGATGAACTTTTCTATAGAAAAGTTGTTCATTTGGTGATGAACTTTTCTATAGAAAAGTTGTTCATTTGGTGATGAACTTTTCTATAGAAAAATTGTTCATTTGGTGATGAACTTTTCTATAGAAAAGTTGTTCATTTGGTGATGAACTTTCCTATAGAAAAGTTGTTCATTTGGTGATGAACTTTCCTATAGAAAAGTTGTTCATTTGGTGATGAACTTTCCTATATAAAAGTTCTTCATTTGGTGATGAACTTTTGTACAGAAAAGTTGTTCATTTGATGAGAGCTTTTCTATAGAAAAGTTACTCATTTGGTGGTGAACTTATCTATAGAAAAATTTTTTATTTAGTGATGAAATTTGCTACAGAAAAGTTGTTCATTTGGTGATGAACTTTTCTATAGAAAAGTTGTTCATTTGGTGATGAACTTTTCTATAGAAAAGTTGTTCATTTGGTGATGAACTTTTCTATAGAAAAGTTGTTCATTTGGTGATGAACTTTTCTATAGAAAAGTTGTTCATTTGGTGATGAACTTTTCTATAGAAAAGTTGTTCATTTGGTGATGAACTTTTCTATAGAAAAGTTGTTCATTTGGTGATGAACTTTTCTATAGAAAAGTTGTTCATTTAGTGATGAACTTTCCTATAGAAAAGTTGTTCATTTGGTGATGAACTTTCCTATAGAAAAGTTGATCATTTGGTAATGAACTTTTCTATAGAAAAGTAGTTTGGTGATGAATTTTCTATAGAAAAGGTGTTCATTTTCTATAGAAAAGGTGTTCATTTGGTGATGAACTTTTCTACAGAAAATTGTTCATTTGGTGATGAACTTTTCTATAGAAAAGTTGTTCATTTGGTGATGAACTTTTCTGTAGAAAAGTTGTTCAGTAGATGATGAACTTTTCTATAGAGAAGATGTTCAGTTGGTAATGAACTTTTTCATAGAAAAGATGTTTATTTGGTGATGAACTTTTCTATAGAAAAGTTGTTCAGTTGATGATGAACTGTCCTGTAGAAAAGTTGTTCATTTGGAGATGAACTTTTCTATAGAAAATTTGTTCAGTTGATGATGAACTTTACTATAGAAAAATTGTTCATTTGGTGATGAACTTTTCTATAGAGAAGATGTTCATTTGGTAATGAACTTTTTCATAGAAAAGATGTTCATTTGGTGATGAACTTTTCTATAGAATAGTTGTTCATTTTGTGATGAACATTTCTATAGAAAAATTGTTCATTTGATGATGAACTTTTCTATAGAAAAGTTGTTTATTTGGTGATGAACTTTTCTATACAAAAGATGTTTTTTGGTGACGATGTTTTCTAAATAAAAAATCTACCTTTCTAAAGAAAACTTAAACTTGTTCAGTTGCTAGTAAGTGATGATAAACCTTTCTATAGAAAAGATATTCACTTGTTAAATTATTTTTTTGTGTTCTGCGTACATGATGAATTTTTCTATATCAAAATTATTCATTTGGTAATATTTTATATAGTGGTTGTTCCTTTAGTGATAAAATTTTTATGGAAAAGTTGTTTATGTTTTGATCCATGTTTTTTTTATAGAAATATTCTTTTTTATTAATCGAATTTTAAAATAAAAAAGTTATTCATTTACTGACTTATAAAAAAAGTTATCCTTTTGGTTTCTATATAAAAATTACCATGATTACGATTGTTTGATTTTGAGTTTCTAACCGACTATTTATTTTTAAAAGTTCATATAGTAAAGACTTTAAAAAGTTGGTGTGAAATTCACATACATAAATTTCATAACAATAATTTCCGCATTTCAAATTCAAACAGCAGAAAAAAGCAAACAATATTAATACCCTACAATGTATATAATAAATCATTAAAGTATAGAAAACATTTTCACTTAATTATTGAACATTTTAAAGTAATTTTTGAAACATTCCTGCTTAGCAATTTAATTAAGTTCAACTAGCTGTAGGGTACTTAAACAACATACATAATTATAGTTAAAAATTCAAACAAACGCAAATGAATGTTTCGCTTTCATTATTTTCATTTAATTGTTTTATAGACATTTATAAGTTTGTTTAAAGTCGGGTTTTATTTTTTCGTTATTTTCATTTTAATTGTTTATTGCATTCGAATTGTTATTGTTTTAGTTTTTTTATGGTTAATTTTCTGTTAATATACTTTTTGAATTAATTTAAAATTTTTTATGTTTTTTACAACATTTTTGTCTGCTCATTACGCATAATTTATGAGTGATTTTGAGGTTTTAATTTCATTCGTTCATTAAATAGTTAAACAAGGTGAAATTTTCAAAAATAATCCAAGTTTATTGTAAACAAGTTGGTTATAAAATAGTTGAGATTTTTATAAAAATATAAAATGTACAAGGAAAATGAAAGTAAAATTTTTAAAATAAAAAAATTCGTAATTTCAAAAATTTTTCAATATTTTCACACTTAAATTTGAAAAATTTAAAATTATTTAAATAGTTCTAAAACATTTGTCACACTTTATTAAACAACATTTTTTTTAATTTTCCATTTAATTACTTATGCCATAATGAATCTGTGTTCTATTTTCTTTTAAATAGAGTTATTGCCATTTTCTTTAATTGAATTACATGCCTATTTAAGAAAGAGGGCGAGAAAGAGATAGAGAAACAAAAAAGAAAAAGAAAACAATTTACAACAACCATTAAAATCTATCCCGTGACAATATGACAACTAGACCACACTAAATCCCATTAAAAACAACCAGAGTCAGAGAATAAAATGAATCTACAATTCAATAAAAAAAAAATATGGAAAAAACAACAGAGATATAATAATAAGAAAAAAATCAAGCAACAGAATCGCATTCTTCAACAACAATAATAAATGTGCAAATAAAGTCAGAAAAAACCTGGACTCGGAGGCAAACAACTAAACTAAACAATAAGTATGATAATGATGATGTGTGCTGCTGCAGCAGCAAAAAGTAGCAAAAAGAAAAATATATAAAACTTCATTAGAAAAACTGGGTTAATAACCAGCCAATGCGACAAAAAACCAAAAGCAAAAAACAAAACTGTATATGCAACTTGCAACAAAAGAAAATAAATACAATTTCGTTGATGAACAACGGCGACAACGACAATGATCCATCCCGTTGTCGTCTTTGTTGACGACGACAACGTGGCATCAACAATAAGAAAATGACAAAATGACAATAATAAAGAGCGGCACATGTTATGTGTATTTGTTATTATTTTTTAGTTTTTTGGTTTTTATTAAATTTTTGCACAAAAATAAAAAGTATAAAATATGAAAACAATTGTCGAAGACAAACAAACAACTACTTGGCAGTAAGTTGTTTTTATTATTTTACAGTAGTGTCAATAAGTTTATATACACTTACGACTACACCATAGATAACAACCAACTAGCGGCAAAGTCGAATATTCACAAATAAGCAAATAGGGGCATGACCTTAAACATTTAAAATCAGCTGAGTTCTGTTCTTTAAGGGATAAAATAATCCAAAGTTTTGTAAGAAATAATCTAAGCAAACAACTTAACATCATTTCATGTTCAACTTTTATATAGAAGATATGATCATTCAAGAACAACTATTCTATATAAAAGATAATGAAGATCATTTCATGATCAAGAAGTTTATTTCATCATTAACTTTTCATGATCATTTTGATCAATTAATTTCAACATTTCTATAGAAAATAATATAATTCTATGATCAACATTTGAAATGAAGAGAAAACAATTTGATCATTATAAAATCTATAGGAAAGGACATTCCACGACATTCTATAAAAAGTATAACATTTTACTATCAATTTTTTTATTGGAACTAATAATTGGATAATATCTTTATCAATATTCTATAGAAAAGAAGATCATTTAATGATCACCTTTTCTATAGAAAAGATCATTTTATGATTAACTTTTCTATAGAAAAGAAGATCATTTTATGATTAACTTTTCTATAGAAAAGAAGATCATTTTATGATTAGCTTTTCTATAGAAAAGAAGATCATTTTATGATTAACTTTTCTATAGAAAAGAAGATCATTTTATGATTAACTTTTCTATAGAAAAGAAGATCATTTTATGATCAACTTTTCTATAGAAAAGAAGATCATTTTATGATCAACTTTTCTATAGAAAAGAAGATCATTTTATGATCAACTTTTCTATGGAAAAGAAGATCATTTTATGATCAACTTTTCTATAGAAAAGAAGATCATTTTATGATTAACTTTTCTATAGAAAAGAAGATCATTTTATGATCAAATATTTAAAGAAAAAAAGATCAAGTATTAGAAAATATGATTAATTAATGATCTATGAACTATAGTAAAAATAATTTAATGTTTAAGTTTTCTATAGAAACAATATGATTATTTAGTGACAGAAATAACGATTATTTTTTCTATAAAAAAAGGTCATTACATGTTATTCCATAGGAGATCATTAATGATAATTTCGAAATAAACATTTTTTATGTAAAAAAAAGAAAAAGTACCATACTTTTGAAAAATTTGCAAATGGTGTAATCCAGAGTTATAGATAAAATAATGCAAAAAAAAAAAAACTTTTTAAAATTTCTTTATGTCTGTTTAAATACGCGATAAACAATAATAATAAAATAATACTCATATACATACAACATAAGTGCAATCAGATCGAAGATATTCGATACTCAACTCAAATCTTAAAATCTGGTTGTAAACATGTGACATGTAATTGTTGTACATAAAAGACAACTATTTACTTTTCACATATCAATATGAAAATGTTTTACAATTACTGATTGCCTGCATCTTGTTGCTGCTGCTGTTGCTTTACAGTAAATTCAAGATCTATTGTTGTAACAGGAGCAGTAGTTGGAGCAGCAAAAACTAGCAACAAACAAAACAACGGTGTTTTGTAGTAAATTAAAAAAAATATTGAAAAAGAGGCTGATAAAAATGGTGGTTTGTAAGCTATGACGACAAAAAATATTCACTCTCAATAACTGTTTTATTTAAAAAAAAAATGAAAAAAAAAATAAAAAACAAAGCTCTTCAAAAAGTGGTTTATTAAAAAAGTTTTACGCTTAATATCCATTATTTTTAATTGTTACTATGATTAGTGAAAATCTTTTTTTATTGCTTAGTTTGAAATATTATTTGCAATCTTTTTTCTAATTGTCGTTTTTCTTTAACTGTCATTTGAACTTAAGGTGACCTTATACTTCTGTAATAAATATAAGTTTAATTGATTTTTACTGCTAATGACACATTTTTAAACATGCAATTTAATCAGAATATCTAATTTTGGAGAATGAACAAACATTTGTTTAGCAACTTGTTTTTAACATCTTATGCAACATGTTTCTAGTTAACAATACAAAATTGCTTTTGATGTATAAATTCTATAGTTATGTACTATACAAGGTTGTTAGATCTGACAAATGTTTCAAAACGAAAATTTTAAGTTTTCACAGTTGTTAGCAATTTTCTAAACATTTTCTGCTGACATTGTAAGATCTAAAAACCTTGTATACATAACATTACTTTGTTAAATTGAAAATGAACATTTTAAACAAACTTTTGTTTAGCAACTTGTTTATAAAATCTTGTGCAACAAGATAGTAAAAAATTGTTCTTTATGTTTTAATTTAAAAGTTAAGCTGTGTATACATGGATATTAGATCTGACAATATTGTCAGAAAAATGTTCTGAAACATTTAAAAAAAAAATTGTAAGGTCACACAATTGTTAGACATTTTCTGGATATTTTTCTGTCAACGTTGTAAGATATAACAACCGTGGTTTACTTCGTTAAAATTTAATGTAAATAATTTGGTCATTTGCTTTGCAACATGTTGCATTAATACAAATTTATATTTGTTCTTTATGAAGTGATTTCTACACATGATACGAATGTAATCAATTAAATCTGTCATTACTTTTAAAGTAAACATGTTGCTAATATGTTTTGCAGCATGTTGCAATATGTTTTAATTTAATAGTAAGAAATTTATTCCATGTTTTTTTAAAGATTCTAAAAAGTTTACATAATTATTTTGTACACATATTGCTTATGCTTTTTAACTGAAAATTTCTATACCAACATGTTTCTAGACTTTAGGATTTTCACCGATTTCTTTACTAATATGTTTTTTTACTACAATACTCATATTTTTGTTGTAATGTTCATAATTATCTGCAAATTTAGTCTAGCAACATGTTGCTAGTTTATTTTCAATTTTATGTATATTTTTTTATATAATGTTTACATTGTTTGATGACATATTGCTATGTTAAGTTAGCAAACATATAAATAGTGCATCAGTATATATCTCCGTATTCCCAACAACTGCTATAATAGCCTCAAACTTCGCGCAACATAGGAACCTTTATTGATAGTCAAAAGGCAATTCTCTCGTTTAACTTTTATACTACCACTTCCCTATTAGTTAGACAATGAAAGAAGGATCTGTCAAGGCTGGGTCACTTGTCTGACATTACCATTGTTTGGCACTACTGTGGTAATGAACAGGCAGAAGAGCTTGCTAGAACAGGATCTGGTCGTGATATTTCCAACAACGTTTTAGTAGCAACTCTGTTAGGTTTTATTAAGAGCAGTATCCTCAGATTCTTTCTTCAAATTGTTGAAAATTAGTGGAAGACCCTAGACAAACCTGTTATTTTGGCCGAAGTTAAAGGGACATATCGAGGCTGTTAGGACACTGGATGATAGGCACATATGCTAGTCAACTTGGGCTCCCCTTCAACAATCACTGTCGCAATTGCAAAGACAGAGAAAAGCAAGAAACGTAAAGAGCAACTGCTTTCGTGGCAGTTACTGCTTGTCTAATCATGATGAGATATCTGGCTCTAAGCTTAATGTTATTCTTAGATCGAAGTGATGTTTATGAATCAACCAAGGGATGCAGTAGTCAAAGTTATCCGGGATTCTCCCAGTCAATTAATTTCTGCAGAATATCCTGTCATAAAAATCTCTTTAAACTAATTCCCAATATGCCAATATAACAACATGTTGCTGTCACAAATTTTCTTAACATTTAATAAGCCACATCTGTGTACATCATATTCGCTACTAAAATTATCTGCCAACAAATTTGGTGTTTGATTTCAAAAGATTGCGGCATTTTAGAAGTTTACTAAAACGAGTTTATAATTTTCTTGTAATTTAAGCAACATATTGCCATACAAAAATAAATGATAAAATGTTACTGTCTTTATATGGTGTCTTACTAAATTTTTAAAAAATTCTTCCAACAAACGATCAAATTGCATAAAGTTTGTTAAACAAAATATGTTAAAATTAAACAAAAGTTTAACAAAAAATTGCAGATTTTTTTTCTTACTAAAATCCACCCAAAACATTTAAACATTTTTCTTTAATTTAAAGAAATTTTTTGAGGAATATATTCTTAAATATTATTAAGAGACAATAAATTCAATTTAAAATTAGCAACATGTTTTTAAATATTTTAGCAACATGTTTCTAAAGATTTTAGAAAGCTTTCCCCTTAATCGTTAGAAACATACAATGTTTCTTAATATACGTACATGATTGAGAAAAGTTTTAATAAAAATTTTAATCAAAATTTAGAATTAAACTAAACAGCGCTACCCTAATATAAATATACTTCATATAACAGACATTTTATCAAAATTTGACTGATGTTTAAATTCTCTCTATATTTGATAAACATTTAAAATGTGTGTCCACCATCCTGTCTGTTTAGTAGCTGACTGACTGCTTCTTGTCTTATTTTCTTTGGATATTTCGTTTTTTTTCATACATTATTTTTGTACGTTTTACCATAATTATGGAGTTTTGCCAAAAATAAAATTTCTGTTGTTATTACTAAACAGTTTTTGTTCAATTTTTTCTTTGCTACCACCAACCAAACCTGTTTCAATATAAACCGCTCCTCCTTAATACTTGATGAAAGAAAAGAAAATTTCTTTTGCTAAAACTTAAAAAAGTAAATAAATTTTAAAATTTATTTGTCAACATGTGTTTGGGGGAACTAGACGGCCGGCTGCAAATGTGTGTTTTTTTCACCAATCAGCCAGTCCGCCAGCCAACAAGTCCGCATTAAATTGTCCATATTTTTCTGCAAATTTTGTTTTTAAAATCTATGGAAGAAAAAATGTTTATTATTGTAAACTAGGGTTTTTATTTCGGGAGTTGACGGCAATTTTTTTAATTTTCTTTATATGGAAAACTTACAATTTTTTTATATTTTCTTTTTTAAAAAATTTAAAATTTTCTTTTATAAACAAATTATTTCTATAGAAAACTTTGAAAATTTTTCTATAGAATAAAAAATTTTAAAAATTCCAAACTTTTCTTTTTAGAAATGTTAAAAAATTAATTTTTTTAAAAATAGGAAATTTTCATTTTATAGAAAATTTAATAAACACTTTTTATATAAAATTTTGGAAAATTTTCTTTCTATAGAAAATAAAAAAAATATATTTTTTAGAAAGTTTACAATAGTTTCTTTCTATAGAAATTTTAATAAAACTTTCTTTCCTTTTAAAAATTTAAAAATTTTCTTTCTACAGAAATATTTGAAAATTTTTATCTATAGACAATTTTGGAAATTTTTTCTCTAAAGACAATTTAAAAGATTTTTGTTTTATAGAAATTTAAAAAAATATATATAGAAAATTTTAGTAAATTTTAGAAAAATTTCTATTTATATAAAATTAAAAAATAGATATTTTATTGAAAATTTATAATATTTTCTTTCTTCAAAAAATTTTGCGATTTTTTTCTTTTTATAGAAAATTTATAAATGTTTCTTACTATAGAAAATTTTAAAAAATGTTCGTTCTATAGTAAATTTTTGGAAATTTCCTTTCTATAGAACAATTTGAAAATTATCTTTCTATTAAAAATTTTATAACAAATTTTCTTTCTATAACAAACTTAAAAAAATTCTTTCTATAGAAAAATATGGAAATTGTCTTTCTATAGGAGAATTTGTAAATTTTTTATTATATAGAAAATTTTATTTCTTTTCTTTATTTAATTTTTCTTTTAAAGACAATTTTTAAATTTTTTGCTAAAGAAAATTTTTGAAATTTTTGGAAATTTTTCTTTTTATAGAAAATTTTGAAAATTTCTTTTTTGTATTTTCTATAGCAAATTTTTAAAAATTTTCTTTCTATAGAAACTATGCAAAATTTTTAAATTTAATATTTTTCTATAAAATTTTCTTTGTGTACAAAATATTCAATAGTTTTTCTCAATAGAAATAATTTAAACGTTAAAAAATCTTAATAATTCTTAGGAATTTCAAAAATATCAGAAACCCTAGTTTTGCCACATTTCAAGTGACCATATTAAAAACACGACGACTTGCTGTTGCAGCTTCTGCTGCCGTTAACATCTGCCCAACAATTTTTTGTCGGTTAATTTTAACTTGTGTTAAATAAATCGCCAGATTTGAAAGTGAAATGTTGTCATTAAAGTAAAATACGAAAGAAAAAAATAAACAAAAATGTAATTGAAGATTTTGTTGACATAACTTGTATTTGGTTTCTCATCTTTTATTTAAATGAAGGAACGTATGCATGTTGCAACATGTTGAGACAAACATGTGCACAACATGATGACCAAAAAATTCGACAAAAAAAAATCATGTAAAATGTTGTTAATAGAAATATTGTTGCTTCAAAAAGGATTATTACAACACAACAATATATTCAAAATAAATAACAGGTTTTATATTGTAATTTGATTACTTAAGATTCAAGGTAAAAGTATTGCATGTTAACAATACCACTATTTAAGAATCCTATTATTACATACGTTTGTATGAAGTGTAGTAAAACTACAATTACACAATATTAGATATAAATTACTTCACACATGATCAATGGATAAATGACAATGTGAACATATAAAACAAGTCTTGTATATTTGCAAGAAGTCTTATATATTTGCAACGCATCTTGGAAATTTTTAAACCAAAAAATTTTAACATTTAAAAAAAGTTTTGTATATTTGCAACACATCGTGCAAATTTGGAACTATTTTAATAGCAAATAAAATCACGTATAAATTTGCTACTTCATAAATAATTTGGTTCCAGTCTTGCAAATATACTACAAAGAATAATTTCCACTTTTGTTACTCCATTTAAAAACTTGATACAATTATACAATATTTTAAAGTTCAATTCTAATTCTGTTCGTTGTTTTTTCATGTGTATCTAATTGCGAATTTTTGTTTTCAAAAAAACATTCTCCCTAAACAAAATAAAACCAAAAGCAATGTTTAAACATCAACATAAAATGTCAAGGTTTTTTGTTTTCAGTTGGTGATTTTATTTTCTTTAATACTTAATTATATCGTTTAATGTAACACGAGTAGTTAGTGAGTACCGCCTTTATTTAAGTCATTTCATTTTACTTTAAAAAAAACATACATATTTAAATGTTAAATAATAAACTAATTAGACTTTTAAACTTTTTAAAATATCACATTTTCACAACAAAATTGTTTTGAGAGGATAATAAATGCTCGTTTGGTTAGTTGAAAGTTTTTTAAAAAAATATGTAAAATAAATAATAATTTTTATGTGACTAACTAACTAACTAACTATCTATATATCTATATATCTATCTATCTATCTATCTATCTATCTATCTATCTATCTATCTATCTATCTATCTATCTATCTATCTATCTATCTATCTATCTATCTATTTATCTATCTATCTATCTATCTATCTATCTATCTATCTATCTATCTATCTATCTATCTATCTATCTATCTATCTATCTATCTATCTATCTATCTATCTATTTATCTATCTATTTATCTATCTATTTATCTATCTATTTATCTATTTATCTATCTATCTATCTATCTATCTATCTATCTATCTATCTATCTATCTATCTATCTATTTATCTATCTATTTATCTATCTATTTATCTATTTATCTATCTATCTGTCTATCTATCTATCTATCTATCTATCTATCTATCTATCTATCTATCTATCTATCTATCTCTATCTATCTATCTATCTATCTATCTATCTATCTATCTATCTATCTATCTATCTATCTATCTAACTACTTATCTATCTATCTATCTATCTATCTATCTATCTATCTATCTATATATTTATCTATCGATCCCATCTATCTATCTATCTATCTATCTATCTATCTATCTATCTATCTATCTATCTATCTATCTATCTATCTATCTATCTATCTATATATCTATCGATCCCTTATATCATATTCATATCCATCTACCTATAGAAAAAAAGTTTTCGAATTTCTTTTATAAAAGAATATTAAAAAAACAAGTGTGAATTTATAGTCGGACATTGTCGACCATATGATACCCTATACCAGTCAGTATGTTAAAATTGTGGATTTTTTTTGCATAAAGCATTTAATTTGTTTTATTATGAAATTTTTTACTTATTGTTGACAAAAAATAGATTTTCTACAGGAGGGCTCATAGGGGAGAAGGGGTAAATATGGGCCTATCCTTATAAATTTTTGTAAATGAATTTACGTCTATTTCAAAGTCATAGATAGATGTAGATATTGATCGGTTTATTAGTAATTATAAGTTAATTTTGACCTTCAAGTCATTTTCTGAAGGGGAGTTTGTATGGGGGCTAGGGTCAAATGATTCCCGATCTCTATAAAAATTAGTATTGTCATTTATTGTTCTATAAAACAAATTTTTGTTGACATTGTAAAACATTTAACGTAATTGTGAGCCTAAAGGCCCGATTGGGGGGGTGGGTACGTTTGTATGGGGGCTTAGAGAAATAATGGACCGATTTCAACCATTTTCAATAGCGTTCATCCCTGAACCAAAAGAAGAGTATGTGCCAAATTTTATCAAATTATCTTGAAAATTGCGAAATTGTGCGCACAAGGTTTACATGGACACAAAGACAGACGGACGGGTGTTACAAACTTCAGCACAAACGCATATTACCCTCCCCACTATAGTGGTGTAGGGTATAAAAAAATCCAATGAAAATATTTTTTTTTCCTTTATTGAGGGATTTTACTGTATATTATTAACTTTTGATATTTTAAGTGTTAATCTTATCTTTAATTTTATTTTTTACGAATATTTTAAAAAGACGTCAACAGTTTTATTAAAATATTAAAAGATCATAAGGAAATTTTTGCCAAAATTATATAAAATTATATTTAATTATCTTTTATAATTAAAAATTTCTTTTAATGAGTTGTTGTTTTTGGTGGACTTTGGAATTTAAAGTAATATATTTTAAAAGTCAATTTTGGAAAAAAATTTTGCACAAAAAATAATATAATTCTTATTTTATTAAACAAACATTGTTAACTTAATGAGTGGGCATAGGAAATAATCTAATTTATACTGATAACCATTTCGATTATCATATTTGTAAGTATTCCGGTGCTGTAATCTATAGTTTATGAAATTTTGTTAAACATTTATCAAATTAACCAAATCTCTGTAGCTAATCTTAATATTCCCAGCAAAACCTTACATTGAAAAGTTATGGGTTAAAATATCATGTCATTTTTAGTCATTATTAGAGGTAAGTACTTAACAAGCTCACTTACAAGTAGGGAGTTAGGTAATTACTTACATAGATCATTTTGGAAATTTGAAAACAAAATGTCAATTATAAAAAGTAGTATGTACCTACTTGTTTTTTGTATGTCATTATTAGACTCCGTCTAAGTAATGCAGAGTGTATGTAGTAGTCATTAAAAATTATGATGTTGAGTAAATACAAGTCGGTTTTTGCTGGTATATTTATAATTTTTAAATACCTTTTATTATATTAATAATTGTAGTTAACATCTTTTTCACTTGCCTTACATGTAATACATTACCACATTGTTTTATTAAAGTATTTTGCTTTCATATTTGAAGTAATCAAAAGTAAAATTACCTGTAAATAGAAAATGAAAATAATTTATTAGAATATTATTAGTTGGCATTGAAATTTATTAGAGGTTAATCTGTAAAAATAATGACAAAAAATTTATCTTATCTTATCAAGAGACGACTAAAAATAAAAACAGCAATAAATGATTAATAAACTTTGGCAATAAACAAAATATTAGTTTTATTTATAAATGAATGTGTTAGTAGGCAAAGAGATTAACTGCACTTTATGTATTTGAATATATTACCGTAAATTACATCCTCTTAATTAAATTAAAATATGGTCTTTGCATTTTTTGCTTTTTAAAAATGTAACTACAATAAAATGTAGTTTACCTTTTTTTTGGCAATTTCTGCAGTTAGTCTATTTGGCAAATTAAGTTAATGAAAAAAGACAATAAAAAATAATAAATTATATCGAAAAAACACCTGCGGTTTTGATAAAAAATTCAAATAATTTGCAACAATAAAAAAACAGCATTTTAATTTATATGCAAACATTAAACGTCTTATAAATGACAATAAGTTGTCCAAATATATTCCAAAAAGACACACTTATTTGAAACAAAAATATCAAAGAGGAAGCTATCAAATCAAAAGTTTGAAATTTTAATGTTTCGGACTTAAAAGAAAATAAATTTATTTTAATTTTTATTTGAAAGCAAAAAATAAAAAGAAAATTTACTTTATTGTGTGATGAGTACAAACGAATGTTTAATTTAACAAAAAAAAAAAAATAAATAAAAATTTTATAACTTCAGGCAGACAGTTTCAAGATTACGAGAAATAATTTGAAGATATTTTCTGTATTACTTGAGGCCAAAGAGAAACAAACAAAAAACATCAACAACTGTTGTCATTTATGACCGTAATTTAATATTCGTATAATATGGATTATTTTTAGAGTATGAAGAGGATAAATGAAGCCTTCTTTCTACACAAAAAAAAAATTGAGTTTTAGGAGGTGGATTTTTTTTGTGTAGAAAGAAGGCTCATTATAATTTGTATTAAAAAAATAGTGACAAACAGTCTAAAGAGTTAAGAAAAATCCGAATTTCGATAGCCTATGGTCGGCTACAATTAGTAACGAATACCCTTTCGAAAATGTCATAAAATCTATGGACATTATTGGTTACTTACATTATGTCATAAGGCAAATTTTAAAACTATCATAATGTGGCACTGTATGACACATGACTTTGTCATTTTGTCCATGAGCATTATTTCACACTGAAACGTGTCACAATGACCATGAGCTCAGTGACAAATAGTACACAATGACATTTTCAAAAGAGTCATAACATCTATGGACATTACGAGACTTTTAAAGTGTCATAGCTCAATTTTAAAGTGCCATGTGTAATGTGACACTATATGGCCTAGTCATAATTTCCATGAACGTTATGAGACACTAAAACATGTCACAATTACCTCAGTGACATGACAATCAGTCCAAAGAGTTAAGAAAAGAAACTTAATTTCAAGAACCGATCGTCGGCTATAAAAATGACACTATGACACCTTTAGAGTGTCATAAGGCAATTTTAAAAGTGTGATAATAACCATAGGTAATGTGACACTATATGACACTGGCATAATGTTTATGAATATTAATTCACACTAAAACGTGTCACAAGGACCATAAGCTCAGTGACAAGGAGTTAATATGTTAAGAAAATATCTTTATTTTGATAAACAATGGTCGGCTATAAATAGTACATCATGTGTCGTAACATCTATAGACATTATAACACATTCGGTATGTCATAACGCAAATGTCCATGTGTAATGTGACACTATATGACATAATGTCATATGTCATCATTTTAGTGACAAAGAGTCCATATGTTAAGAAAATACCTTAATTTCTATAGCTCAATATCAAAGAGTCGATAGCTGATGGTCGGCTTTAAAAAGTACACAATGAAACTTTTAAAAGTAGCACAACACTATGACACTTTCAGTGTGACATAACACTCATTAACTTTATGACTTTAATAATTTCTATGGACACTGTTTAATTTTTTTACAGAAATGTATTGATGGAATGTCATGGACGTTTTTATATAATTTCTAAATATTTAAAGGAAATTTTAATGCAATAAAATAGGAAATTAAATTTTATATTAATTTCAGTTTTAAATTTGCATAATTCAAGTTATTTTTTTGCTTTGTATTAAAAACAAATTCAACAACAACTAAATAATTATTTTTCTTAATAAATATGCATGAACTATTTAATTTTTAGTAAAAAAATAGAGCAAAAATAACAAAAACATTAGGTGTATTCATGAGAAGGCTTAAATTTTCCACTTGTAAAAGTGCGCAAATTTAAGACAAAGTGTAAATGAAAAAAATTATGATTTTTTGGCAAATAAATTTATAAATGGATTTCTGAATTGTTAGTAAAGTTTGCAACATTTTAAGCGTTTATATGAACCTCCTTAATAATTTTCTTAAAACTAATGAAAATTCATATAATGGCAATAATATAACTTGAACGCTTTATACATATATGTATTTTTTTTTTAATTTCAGTATTTTGCACACTGTCTTCATTTCCTGTCTGTTAAACATCCTCGTAAACATGTGTTTTTTCTAAACATGTTGCATTTAAAAGTGTAATAAATAATGCTTTAAACAAATGCAGAAATTAAAATAAAAATATAAAAAATAATTAACATGTTTTACTTTACAACACGTTTGTTAATGAAATGAATTGTTACCTAAAGAAAATGTGGGCAAGAAGGAAAGAAATATGATGAAGCTAATCTTAAGAAAATCTTATGCTAGAGTTTAAGCTAATTTTGATCATTCAAGATCAAGAGTTTAGTCGTCTAGACTCTGATCGGCAAAGAACTTTGTTAAGAGTTTTTTTGCACTCTTAATTCCACACGCATGTATGCTTACACATGTATAAAAACGATTTAAACCAGTAATAGAGCTTATTATTTAATCTCTGCCGAAGTAGACTCCTGACTTTAGACTTGAGACTAGACTTCAGTTTGAACTAATCAATATAGTTTATTCGTGTTTCTAGTCGAGAGTTTAATTGATTCTCGAGTCTAGAATTTAGTCTAATCTCAAGATTAAGGTTCAAAACAGTCTACAGTAAATCCCTAGAGTGTAGTCCCTAGTCTATAGTTCAGTCCAGTCTCTAGACTAGATTTTATCCTGGTCTTAGAATACTAGAGTTAAATGTAGTCTTTAGACTAGAGGTTAGTCTAGTATTTAGACTAGAGGTTAATCTAGTATTTAAACTAAAGTTAGGTCTAGTATCTACACTAAAGTTTATTCTTTAGAGAAGAGTTAAATCTTGTCTCTATACCAGAGTTTAGTCTAGTCTCTAGACTAGAGTCCAGTCTCGCCTCTAGACAAGAGTTTAGTCTTGTCTTTAGATTAGTATCTACACTTGAATTAATTCTAGTCTCTAGACTAGAGTTTTAACTAGTTTCTTGTCAAGAGTTAAGTCTAGCATCTAATCTAAAGTTTGGACTATAGTCTCTAGACTAAAGTTTGAACTAGTCTCTCGACTAGTGTTAAGTCTAGTCACTAGAATAAAGTCCCTAGACTAATATATATTCTAGTCTCTAGTCTAGAATTAAGTCTAGTATCTAGACCTAACTGAAGTTTAGTATCTAGACTACAGTTTAGTCTCTAGAATAAAAGCTTAAGGTTTGAATCTATTATCTATACTAGAGCTTAATCTGGTCTCTAGACAAGAGTTTACTATAGTCTCTAGATTAGAGTTTAGTCTAGTCTCTAGACTAAAGTTTAGTCTTGTCTCTTGACTAGAGCCTAGTTTAGCCTCTAAACTAGAGTTTAGTCGAGTCTCTAGTCTAGAGTTTAGTCTAGTCTCTAGACTGAAGTTTATTGTAATCTCTAGACTAAAGTGTAGTTTAGTCTCTAGACTAAAATTTATTCTAGTCTCCCTGCTAAAAACTAACATCTTGTCTCTTGACTACATGTTAGTCCACTTTCTACTCTAAAGATTTGTCTAGTTTATATACGGAATCTTTTCTAGAGTAGAGATTAATGTAGTCTTTATGCACGACTAGTCTCTAGGCTAGATTTTAAGGTAGTCTTTATAATGGAGTTTTGTCTTGCATGGTCTCTAGACTTGAGTTAAATCTAGAATTTGTCGAGACTTATGTTTAATCTTGTATCTAGACTAAAGTTACATCTGGTTTCTTCAAGTTTGTAGATTAGTATTTGATCTAGTCTCCAGACTTGAATTTTTTATTGTTTCTGGCATGTTTAATATTCGATATGCTTTATCTGCTAATGAAAGTGTTAATTTATTTAAAAAATAAATTTTATTTTCACACCCTTGTAAACTTGCAATAGACTACAACTCCCCTTCATCTTAACCACTTTCCTTCCTTTCAATCATGCAACCACAAACCTCATTTATTTTACAAAAATACGGTAGCAAAAATTTTAAATTAGTTTCGTTTATTTTTATTTAGTTTTACGTTTTGGTTAAAACCTCAGCTTATGACTTAAGCCAAGTAGCTGGCTTAAGAAAAGTAAAAAAATGCAATAAAAATGTTAAATATACAAACGTACGAGGAGACTTACTGCTCTGAAAATTTACATAATTTAAAGAAAAAACTTCCGTTAAAAATTTTCAAAACCACAAATAAATATGAAATGTTAAAGAAAATTGATAAATAATAAAATAAACAATATAAGGAAAATGATTTAAAAGCGATAAAATGAAAATTTTTAGAAAAATTGTTAATGAAAAAGCCACTAACACAGAGAGAGAAAGAGAGAGAGAGCCTGAATAGTCTTATAGGCATTGATAGGAAATTTTGTTTTAACCCTTTAAAGAATTAGTTGTAATTGGATTCGCTTTAGTTTGTTCGAAGAAGTAGTTTTCGAATGAAAACGAAAACGTTTCCAAATTTTGTTATTAAAGCTTTTTTCATAAGGCTCTTAAAAAATTCGACTTTCATAAAATTTGTCCCTAGAAAAAAGCTGTTTTGCTAGAAAATATAAATTTTACTAGAAAATAGTTTTTTTTCCTAGAAAAAGCTTTTTCGCGAGTTTAAATCCTACGAAAAAGTTTGATGCTTTTTTATACAAAAAAGCTTTTCCGTTACAATAAGTCTTTTAAATTTCCTTTTTTCGCATAAATTTGAGAAAATTTACAAAATTCTAATGAACTTTTATCTGGAGAAAAGCTTTCCTAAAATATTTTTTTAAATTACGACTTCCATAAGCTTTTTACTAAATAAAAGCTGTTTTAGTATATATTTCTCGTTAAAAGTTAAATTTTTCGCTAAAAGCTTTTTTTACCGCAATAGAAAATAGTTATTTCAAAACAAAAACATTTTAACTTTAAAAAAGTTTTTTAGTAGAAAATTTTTTTCAATAGAAAAAGTTCTTTCACTAACAAAAGCCTTTAAACCAGTTAATATTCTACATAAAAGTTTGTTGCTTTTTCTCTACCAAAAAACAAGAAAGCTATGTATCTCTAGAAAAAAAAAAAAACTTTTTTATATTTTATTACAATAAAAAATACCTCAAAACACATTTTATTTTTAAAAAGCTTTTTTACCAGTTAAAGTGCTATGTAAAAGTTTGTTGTTTTTAGTCTGCAAAAACAGCTTTTCGTGAAAACATCTTTTTTACAAAGAAAGCTTTTTCGCTACAAAAAATCTTTGTGAATAAAAAAAGCTTTTTCATAAAATGCTTTTTTATTGCAATAGCAGAAAATGATTTCTCAAAAAATTATTTAAAAAGCTTTTCCGTTGAAAAGTCTTGTTTACGAAAAAAGCTTTTAGCCAAAAAAAACTTATTTTTGTTAAGAAAAAATCTTTTAAAATTTTTATTAGTCTTTAATAAACTTTTTCATGGGTATAAAGCTTTTCGACTAAAAAGCTTTTTCACTTGTTTCTTTTTAGGAAAAAATCTTTAAAAATTACCACTAATTGACATTAGCCTTAAAAGGGTTAAAAAACGAAAAACATTGATATTTTTGTTGTTGTTGTTGTTGTTATTTTTACTTTTCATATTTTTAGCTTCAAATTCAAGTGCAAGTTGAATGTTAAATAATAAATTCATGGTTTGTTGTTATTATTGTAACATCTTGTTGTAGTTGCTATTACTGCTGTAGCAGTTTGTTTGTATGTTGCACACGTTGGCTAAAGAGTTTTCCGTAAACATTTTTTCATGGCAGCAGCAGCGTGTTTCTTTCATCTTTTGGTTAAGAGATTCGAAAAAAAAATTGTTTAAAAATTGGTGGAGATGACGATGATGATGACAGTGGTAATGGTGGCAGTAGTAGTGTTAGTGGTGGCAAGTAACATGATGATGTTGTAGAGCAAGCAGCATCTTGTGGCATTATTATAATCTTTTTGAATTTCCCGTTTATTTGCAAATTAAAGACTATTATTTTTTTGGTTTTGTTTGGATTTTTTTTTTAGGAAAACAATTTTTTTTTTCAAATACTGTTGACTGTGGATGTTGCTGTGATGGACGGTTTGATGATTGTGTTTTGATGTTTTTTTTTTTTTTAATTTTAGACGAATACATACTATATTATTATTTTTTATTGTTGTTCGATATATTGCAGATTAGTATTTTTTATATGTTGTTGTTATTTTTATTTATTATTACTAAATTTAAAAAAAATTTTGTGTGCAAAATGTATTGGTTTGTTTGGGGAAGTTTTTATTATTTTTTCAATATTTTTTATTTTATGGTTTTGATTTTTGTTTAAATTAAATTTGTTTGTTACAATTTTCCGGTATTATTAAGATGTTAGTGGTGTGGGTTTAATTTAAAATTGTAATTATACTTTATGAGTAAAAATTAGAAAATGAATACAGAACCTTAATATATACTATACTTGGTTATTAATAATGCTCCTAAAGTTATGTTATATTTTTTCACTTTAATAATTTTCAATTTAATTTGAATGTAATACAAATTTTATTAATATTTTTATTTATTAATATTAAAAAATATTAATTTGAAATAATAGACAACTTAGTTCTTTGTGCTAAAGTATAACCATTAAAAAGTATACTAAGGATTTGTATTAAAAATTTTCCTGAAAGTATACTATACATTTTAAAACTTAACATTTTTCAATTTGAAACTTAAGCTAACAGAAAATTTTATGCTGAAATGCATACTACAAAATTAGTTTTAATTAAATATCCTAAAGATATACTATACATTTTGCTAACTAATAAAATAAAATAATTACTCATTTATAAGTTAGTTTTTTGTTTGCTTCAAATTCTTAAAATTTTATTTAATAAATATGCAAATTATCTTGAACTTTTCCTTTAATTTTTCTAATACTGTTTTAAAATTACTACAAAGTTTATTAAAGTTATTTCTAATATAAAAACTGTTTCATATAAGGCTAATTTTATTATGAATCAAGTATTTTTCTTTTTATTTTTTTACGTTTTACTCACGAATCACGAATTTTAATCTCTTTAAAGCTCAACATAGACTAGAAAACTCTAAACAATAAAAAAAGATCTAATACACGAGTAACCGTTCTCCAATATAAAATTACAAACAAGTCGGTTAAAGTTTTAGAAATGTTGATGTTAAAAAACCACATCAAGACAATAGACTAAACAATTCTGTTTAACATGACTCCAACCCATTAGGAAAGTTCTAATAAACTGACATTGTATGAGTTATTCGAATTTGAATTTATGAATCGATGCTTTTGTTATTAGGGTCAAATACAGACCAATCCTCACAAAATTGTTAGAGAGATTTCGGCTCATACAAACATTGTGTATGCCAAATTTCATCGCTGTTTTCTCATTTCTGATCCAGTAATAAGCGTTTAAGTAATTTTCTGAAGGGGACCTTATCTGGGGGCTAGGGTAAATTATAGACCGATTCTTACAAAAGTCAATAAAAAGATTTTGGATCTTACAAAACATATTTATGCCGAATTTCAATGCTGTACTCTTAATTCTGAGCTACTTATAATCGTTAAAGTAAATTTATGAAGGGGTCCTTATAACAGGGTTAGGGTCAACTATAGACTGATCCTCACAAAAATTTTAAGAGAAAATTTGACTCATATAAAACTTGTTTATATATATGTACACGCAGAAATGAGTACAGATATGTAAACAAGGGTCACGATTGACATTAACCCCTTATATGGGGGATAGGGTCAATCGTGAACCAATCCTCAAAAAAATGGGGTTAAGAGATTAACGTTTACAAATAGACTTATTTATGTAATTTTCCATCTTTATAATTATATTTTTAAACCAGTTTTGACTGTTAAAACTATTTTCCAGAGGGGCACTTATATTCATAGAGAATATTTATGCAAAATTTAAACTGTCTAGCTGCATGACATGGCTAGATTGTCTCAGAGTCGAATAAGGTCCCAGAATATATATACAAAATACCGTCATCTCTTTTATGATCAGCATAACGGAATTTCTGTTGCAAGACAAGCTCAGGCTTTGGCAGCATAATAACTTCATAAATACTTTTCAAACCTTTTATTAACACAAAAAAAGTATTAAAGAGCTTAATAATCACTAATCTGTTTGGTAGATAAAGGTATAAACTTTTCCACAACAGCTTTCATTCTTTAATTTCCCTTTGGGTTTACAATTTTAAAATAAAATTCCTAAAAAGAGTTACTTTTATATTACAACTTCTATTGCTCTTCTATTCCTGATATTCGTTGTCCTTACTCTATTGTCTAGTTTTTGGCCAAAAGCCAAATTTTGCCACAGAGATTCCCTTGAGTGTAGTGGCGTTGTTTTGACTAAACGTAACAGTAGTGTAGACACAACAAAACAGAAAAATTTAAATTAAAATTTGCAAAAAAGTGAAAAAGACACTAATCATACAATAAAAGTGAAACCCCCAAAAGGAGCAAAAAAAATAAGAAAAAAAATGTTTCATTATTTAAAATTGGGTTTAAAATGGGAGGGAAGAAAAATGAGAATTTATTGTTTGTTACAAATAATTTGTAACACTACACTTAACATAAAGTGAAAGTTTTATTAATAGTTTAAGAAAAGGGGTGATTAAATACAAACAAATTTTGCATAAACTGAAAATTTAAATCTATAGAAAATTCTAGTTAAAATCTTTTTTTGTTAAACTTTTAAGGATTATAAACGCTTAGAAGTAATTAGATTAATTACATAGAAGTACTTTAATAATGTCTTATTTATAATGTGTTATATAAATACTTTATGATACTAATAGTCAGCTTCTGCTACATTGACTTGTCAGCAATGACATCATCATGGTAAAATAATTACTTAAGATGCTAATGTGTAAATACAAATTATTAGCATTTTAACCGCTTACCTGGTAATAACAGTTTTTACTAAATATGTATGTTGTTAGGTAAGCAATTACAATAGAAAGTCATTACCTAGTTTTTGCTAGGTAGCTTGTAAAGAAAATTCACCATCTAATATTTTTTCCTTCCATAGAAAATATTCAATCCAAATATAGTACTATAAAAAATTTTCGATTAAAGCTTTTCTCTTTATAGAAAATTAAACGTCAAACAATTTTTGTATGACGATTTTTTATTTTATTAAACATTTTAATTCTGCAGAAAATTTTGGATGCAATTTTTTCGATAGAAAAAGTTTTGAATAGTATTTTTACTAGAAAAATCGTTGTACTAGAAAAATTTTCATTCTATAAATTGTTTTTACAAAAATTTTGAGTTTTTTTTCTATAGAAAATCTTCTTTCAATAAAATCTATTTGATAAAATTTCTTTCGATCGTAGTTTTATTGTAAAAATGTTTCTTAAAAAAATTTTGTATAATACTTTTTTAAAGAAAACTTTTAAAATTTTTTGCATTAAAAAATAAATAAAATAAATTTTTCCTAAAAAAAAAATTTGTAAAATATTTTTTTATTGAAAATTTTGGATAAAATTTTTTTCTAAAAAATAATTTGGATAGTTTTTGTATCTAGAAAATGTTCATCAAATTTTTTTCTTAAAAGAATTTTGATAGTTAAAAATGTTTAGAGAAATAATGTTTTTATAGAAAAAAAATATTAAAATATTTTTATTATTAAAGTTTTGTATTTAAATAATTTTGGATAATTTTTTTCTTTAAAACGTTTTGGGTAAATTTTTTTATAGAAAAATTTGGATACATTTTTTATAGAAAATTAAAAAAAATTAAACAATTTATTTTTTCGATAAAAAATCTCGGGTAAAGTTTTTTCTCTAAAAAGAAATCAAATAAAACTTTTGAATTTAGAAAACTTTGGAAATTTTTTTTTTAGAATTTGAGAAAAAAATATTTTTTTAATTTTATCCAAAAGATTTTTCTATAAATATGTTTCTTCTTAAGAAAATATTTAGTTAAATTTTTTTTTAAAAAAAAGAACATTTCAAAAATATTTTCCTTTTTTTAAAATATTGGTATGTATTTCTCTTAAAAATATCAAACAAATTTTTTCTAACATTTTTAATTTTTTTTTTGTGATGAAAATTTTCAAAGCTTCTTTTTTTTAGAAAATATTCGAAGAAATATTCATCCTATAGAAAATGTTCGATAAAAGTGTATTTCTAAAGAAAATATTCTGTAAAAGTTTTAAAACATATTTCGTTTTTATAAAAGCGTTCATTCATTTTTTTTGTCAAAAATTTCTTTTGGATTAATATGCTGTTTCAAGAATTTTGTATTTGATGAATTTTCCAAAAAAATTTTTTTATAAAAATAATTTTGATTAATTTTTTTCATGTAAATAGATAGATGATCTATCTATTTGGTTTCACTTTTTTAAAAGGCTTTGACATTAAATAAATTTATTTAGATATGAACGGAACATGTGTCCAATTTACAATCAATGTCGTATTGTTGTAGACTTGTATGTCATAAATTTTTTTCAAATTTAATTCTTAAAACAAAAAGAAAACAATTATACAAAATATTACGACATACAACGATAGAACCATACAACACCGATTATGAATTGGACAATTTCATTTTAAACCAAATTTCTCAAACATTTATTATTCTAGATCAATACAAATAATTACAACCAAATGTTTTATATATTTTTTAATTAATTCTTAAGTAAAATATTAACAATTCTCAGCTGTTGTTAAAATTGAGTTGAAATTTTCTATAATGAACAAAATAAAAAAGTGAAATGTTTTTTATAACGGAAGTCATGTGGCGACAATTATAAATTTTATTAAACTTATTTACGGTTTAAAATTTTTTTACTAAATTTTTTAGTCGATTAAAAAAAAACGTATAAATATTTAAAATTGAGTTTTTGCTTTAAAAATGCATTACACGTTTGCAACTAATAAACATTAAAAATTTGAAATGGAATTGTTTTTATGGCACATTTGAAATTTATAGACAATTTGAAAAAATATCGAATGTGTAAGAGTGTTTTTTCTAAACGTACATACGTACATATGTATGTAACTAGTTTAAGTGTGTAAAAACCATTAAAATAAATCAAACTCATTCCCATACTAGTGTATGTGTTGGAAAGGAGCAGCAGTCAATCTGTTGTGGGGGTGGTGGTAGAGAGATTGACAATATGATGGTCATTTAGTTGTGAAAACACACCCTTTCATTTTAAGGCAAATTCTAATGCTGGTATGTTATTGGGTTCACCTTGTCGTCTACCTATGACCCCCCACCAGCAGCAACAGCAGCAAAAACTTGTCCTTTCATTTCGATTACACTCTTTGTTATATTAGCAACCCTTGATTAAAGTCATAAAATGTACTTGAAGGCATTTTTCATTGTCAATTAAATTGTATAAATAACACATGAGTGCGATATGAATACTGACGTTTTGTCAGTTAGTCAACCGTCCATCCATCTCTTCCCTTACGTTCGTTCGTTCATTCATTCATTCATTCATGACATCTCGCCTCACTTTGAAATAATCATTTATTCATCAGTTAAGTAGTACGGGTAAGCAGTCAGTCGCCTTTTTAGTTTATGTTATTTCTCTCTTATGGTCTGTGTGGTCTGGTCTTTGGCAGTCGTTTATTTTCTTTTTTTCACATTTACAATGTTAAACAGTTTTAATTGTAAAATGTCGTTGAAAAGAAGGGATTTTTTTAATACAATTAAGGTCGTATTTGTTTTTTGTTTTTCTAGTAATTAAGGATTCCATGGAGTTTTCTATTGCTTTTGTTAACTAAAGATTATTTTAAATAACAATTTAATGCGTTGGTAATTTTTTGGATTTTGAGGAAACAATTAAATCCTCATCCACCAAAATAAGTTTATAAATATGTCATTTATTTTTGCTTTATCAGTTTTTTTGCAACAACTAATTGTTTTTGGTTGTGTTGATTATACTTTGTTGTTACAACTAAGCTTCTTATTTTGTTGCAATACAATTCTTTGACTTTTTAACAAAATCGTTTGTAAATTTTGTTATTCTTAGTTTATTTGCTAAAACACTAAATGTTTTTTAGTTGTGCTGACAAATTTTAGTTGCTGCAACCAAAAATTTTAAAATTTCTTTTGCCACAACTAAGAATATTAACCAATTGCAAAAAATATAGGATATTTTAATACATTTTCTTTTCTGAGTCCTTTTTTGATATGACTTTTTTAATTTATATACTTTTTATATGATTTGCACAACTAAAATATTGTTATAACTAATAAACAAAATAATTTAATAGTTTTTTTGACGTATAATTAAATCTTTGCAAATATCAACCACTTTATTGCAACAAATCATAAAAATTATGTAAAATTATAAAGCAGCGTAATTAAATTGTTCATTTAACATTTTCAAATTTTTTCTTACTTAATGACATTTACAAACGCAATAAGTTTAACATTTTTATAGGCCTTTGTGGGTTGATATTTTATTAGATTTTATCATTATAAATTCTTGTTGATTTGCTGACGCCCATTGCGGCCACTAGTTTAATAGAAAAAAACTCTAATAGTTTATTAACACTTGAAGTTTTATAATAATTTTTTTTAAATATGTAATTAATTATTTTTTTCAATTTTTTAATTAACTATAATAATTTACAATAATGCTTCAAAGTTGTAATTATGTTTAAAATTATTGTAAAATTGAGTGCTAATAATAAAGACTAAGGGGGTTTCTAATTTATGAAATATAATAGAATTCTTTTTTTATAAAGAATTGGCAACAAATATCTAACCTAGTGGACTACTGTCTTCACAAATCTGTTACCCATTCTATGGACTAGCCGAGTGACTATTCTGAGATCATTGCACGAACTAGTCAATTGGCTGTAACATAAACTCTACTAGTCTTTTGGTTATGACTATTGACTATTCTTTAGATTTGTCTTTTAACTCTGATATGGACTAGTCGATCGATTAATTTATGGACCAGGGTATGGACTAGACAATTCTACTCTATAGATTAGTAAATAAACAATTCTATGGATTAGTTCATGAACTAGTCTATTGACGACCAGACGATATACTATTCTGTGTACTAATCTATTTACTATTATATGGACTTGTCTAACGGCTATTCTATGTATTAGTTTATTAACTAGTCTTTGGACTAGGAAATCGACTACTCTATGGATTAGTGTATTGACTATTCTATGACCTAGTCTATTGACAACTCGATTGACTATTCTACTATTCAATGCTTGATTATTCAATGGACTAATCTATCGACAATTCTATGGATTAGTAAGTGGACTGTTCTATAGTTTATTGACTATTCTAAGGACTTTTGGACTAATATCTCTATGTTCTTAAACCTTGACGGCCTTATTTCACGGTGGTCTTTTTAATCAACTAGGTAGACATAAGAACGGTCTACCATACGCTCCTGAATACTTCTATAAAGATCTCAGGTCTTTGTACATGACATTTCCGGTCCATTCGAGATATATAATCTCTTGCCAAAGTAGCCCCATTGCAGAATCAAAGGCAACATGTAATAAATACCAATGCATATCCCGACAAACATTAACTGGTCTAAAGTCAATATCTTTCCTAACATTAGATGATATCAATCTTCCGGTTTATCGGAAGGTAACCACCCCTTTGATGCTGTGACAGATTGCGATAACTAGAATGCAATCTTTATCAACTAATGACCCATTCTAGTACATTCCTTAAGTTTTTAAAGACGTCGAGATAATGTGACAAAAAAATCCGAAATCAATTCAAACCCAATAAATGTCCCGACAAATTAAGTAGTGAATCTCAACTCAGTCGGGTAGAATGAAAGAATTTGCATGCCGTTGAGAAGCCGAAAGCACAAGAGAACTTTCCTGAAGTAAGAGGTCTATAAGTACTAGTCTAACTTCGGGCAGAGGAGACTTTTCCGATCGTTCACCAACTTTCGTAAGTTCCAAACTCTGATCAAAACAAACAATCTCTTGGAGAGAGATTCCACACATATATTAGTCCTTAAACGAACATTTTCTCTCCGCTAATTTCAGATAGTACGTGGAAGGAACCTTTGGACTTGTGGATCGATTATTATATAAACTAGTCTATTCTATGGACTAGCAGAATGTCTATTCCATAGGCTACTCTATTAACTATTCTATGGATTAACCTATATTCATTCCAATACACAACTTTAAGCACTTTTAGTTAAAAAATATATATATTTTTTTTTAATTTAGTTATTTTTTTTTTTTCATTAGAAAAACTGTAAATATTGACAATTAATTTTAACAAATATCAATTATATAAAAATAGTTGTAAACACACAAAAAATGCAATTTTTTTAATAAACTTATTAAATTGATTAAAAATAATTGCAAAAACAAATTACAAATTGGAAAAATAAATAAATTGTACAGAAACAAAAAAAAACAAACACAAAACTTAATGTTAAAGTCACGGAAATGCCTTGAGAAAACAGAAAATAATAAAAAAAAAAAACTGGAAAACAAAAATTTTTAAAAACAACAACTAAAAAATGGGCACAAAAAATGCAAGTTGTTTATATGGACTTAATAAAAAAAATACATATATATTTTATAAACAAAATATGAAAACAAATAAAATATTAATTATAAACAATTGTAAGCGTGTTAACGTAAAAATTTTAAACGCAAAAATTCAACACTAAACACACATGTGTTAAGATCGATACGCGATCGTAGCAAAAACACTTGTGATCATCATTAATTACAAAAAAAAAATGCTATTGTTAATTATTAAAGTTATTATTATGTGTATAGTTAATGACAATTATTGTTTGTTTGCAATTTTTTGTGTATTTAACCCAGTTATTGATAAAAAAAGAAGAAAATAAAAATAATCAATAAATAAATAAAATACTTCGGCTGGTACTTTAAAACAGCCGACTTGTGGTCGCCAGTAGTAAAACATCTTTAGTGAATTGCAAAAAATGAAATTAATTTTTCCAATTGTTAATGAAATTAACAAAAAATAGCTATATTTTTGATCATTAGCTTTATATGAAAAAATGTAACATTTTTATTTTCAAGTTTAACTAAAAACTGGTTTAAGTAACTCTTATCGAGCTTAAACTTTAGTTAGGCAATCAGTGAAGAACAAAAGGAATCGTTTAACAAATTTTAATTAAAATACATTTATCGAATGAAAGCTCTTAAAGTTTCATTTAAAATTCAAAGATCGTATAAATTTATTGTTGATCAAATATCTTGTAGTTGTGAATTTAATCTTTCCATATTTCAAAGATTTAACGATGTTGCACTGATCTTGCAATTATTTAACTTGTGGATCTATGATGATCTGATACCACTGATTGTTCGAAACGATCGAAAACTGTTGTCAATTGATTTAAAACATAAACGATGGCACTACGGTTAATCATAAGAGGCTGAAAAAGGTTTATTTTTTTGGAAATAATGTGGACACGAATTGCAATGTTATATGAAAACTGGTTTAAGTAACTGTTATCGAGCTTAAACTTTAGTTAGGCGATCAGTTAAGAACAAAAGGAATTAGCCTGCCACATCGTTTAACTAATTTCAATCAATATACAAATATCATATGAAAGCTGTTAAAGTTTCATTCAAAACTAAAGATCGTATAAATTTATTGTAGATCAAATATCTAGAACTTTGTATTTGAATTTAATCTTTCGATATTTCAAAGATTTAACGATGTTGTGCAGATCTTGCAATTATTTAACTTGTGGATCGATGATGATCTGGGCTATACAACCGATTGTTCGAAACGATCGAAAGCTGTCGGTATTGATTTAAAACTTAAACGATCGCATTACTGTTAATAATAAGAGGCTGTAAATAAAGTGGGCACGAGTTGGAATGATATATCATCGATCTGCGTAGTAATCAAGTTCCGCGTTCTTAGTTTCTTTGGATCATCAAATATCCGATTTTGGACCATTAATAAGAAATTAACATATAATTGTTTTTAGGCCTCTGAAGTGGGCAACACTACAGAAAACTTCGATTAGTAAATAAGCAATAAAGCGATGCGATTTTCGGCATTCGGAATACTCAGAGGCTGGTTATTATTAATTGAGGTATTATTAACGTTGAAATTTGATCGTTATTTAAAAAGGAATTATTTTGATGTCGTAGATCTCAATAGACCAATAAAATCCTGAAACAATTGATCGTTGAATAAAGATCGTAATAGTTTATAATTACGTCCCTGCCAGAATGTACTCAAAAATTAAAGGAAGTGAAACTGTCAGTATAAAAATTGTATCATAACCTTCAATTTTAGTTGCAGCCATTAGCTCCGATCGTCAAACAAAATAATATTTATTTTTAAACCCATGATCAATCATTCTATAAAATTTCCATTAATATATACTTCCCTTTAACAACAAAAAAATCAACTCTTTTCATACGTATAAATAATATCATTTAAGTATATTTACTCCCTCAAATAATCTCACGATCCTCGTACCATTAATTACCACATAAAAAGAAAACAATTTAAATTACAAAAACAAAATCATATCCTCTTTTCGCATTTAAAAAGAAACCGATTACAACATTCTCCTCCTTAAAGACATGTCAACAAAACTTACATAATGACAAGAAAGTCATCATCATCATGGTGATCGTCGTAGTCGTCATCATCAATAATTTCAATGATCGTATTAAATATTCAAGCGACAACTAAACAACAACTGACTAACAGACCGGCATATTATTTAGATACAAATATCAATAAAAAAATACCACAGATGTACATGAAACGATCATCATAAAAATAAATAAATAAATGAATATATATATAAAAATAACAACAACGATCTTTACATGATGGTGACAAACTTAAAATACTAATAAGTTGGTCTCATTTCTTCCACTTAAATTTTATTGAACATTGATTATCGGTACGCAAGTGACTCTCTTCAGCAATCAGTTTTAAATTCATAAATTCATACAATGTTGCCAATATACTGTTGTTTATATTGCTTGGATCTCCTTGTAATTGTATCCTTTATATTAATGGTCTGTCATCATTATGATCAGCAATATATAGACAGAAACAAAAACGGAAAAGAACGAACAATTGTAAAGTTCAATGTTTAAGTGAATGAATAAATGTCTTAAAAGACAACCAAGTCACATAGGTCTGCATGGCTGTTTAACTCTTACCGACTGCAGGGATCTTTTATATACATATATAACTAACTTGTATTGACGTGTATCGTCATTTTACCTATACGTGGCTGAGTATGTATCTCTTGTTAAAAAAAAATCATTGTTACTTTTTTTTTTTTTGCTTAGTGATCGTGATTAAATTGAATGAACAAAATATTTCATTTCAATTCATGTGCTCTCTTATACACTCGTACATTAAACTACGATCATGTACTTTTTTTAATTTTTTTTCCTTTTTTTTTAGTTTGATTGGGTTTGTTGGTCGTCATTCGAACTCATAAATGCGCGACTCGTTAATTTACGTGTTTTTCTTAATGAATGGCACGTGACTTTGGTTTTATTGTAGAGAATTTTTTTTGTTTGTTTGTACTTATAAAAAAGCCGGTATATCCAATAACAGAAAATTCATGGTCATTTTTATTATTGATTTATAATTTGAGCTAAAAAATTCATTTTGAAAACCTTTACTTCATTTTCATTGGTTTTGTGGTGTTCGGTTGGAAATTATTGTTGAGTTATTGGGTTCAGGGAAGTTTAACACCGAAAGCAGTTTTTTTTAATATATATAAGAATCTAATGCATTGAATCAGCTGCCAACGAGTTAAACTTCAAACTTAACTAAAAGAAACAGAACTGAACTAAAACTGAAATAGAACTGAACTAGAACTGAACTAGAACTGAACTAGAACTGAACTAGAACTGAACTAGAACTGAACTAGAACTGAACTAGAACTGAACTAGAACTGTACTAGAACTGAACTAGAACTGAACTAGAACTGAACTAGAACTGAACTAGAACTGAACTAGAACTGAACTAGAACTGAACTAGAACTGAATTAGAACTGAACTTCAACTACGAAAAAAATACAATTATTTATATTTTTATGTATCACTTAATTTAAAATTTTTTTTATATATTTATTATTTTATTTATTAATTCTATGTTCTTAAAGAAGGTCATACCATATCATTTTTTTTTGTTTATTTGTGAGAAAATAAATCTACTTATATGTATAATAAAAAATACATACAAACAAATTCGTTTAACATTAATCTTGTATTTTTTATTGTTTATTTGTACTTAAGTTGATAAAAAATAATGTTTTGATTATGAGAAATTTTTTAAGACAAAAGAACGTATATGATTCCCAACAAACTAATTAGATCAAGTTCAAATAATTGTGTGTTAGGGGAGAAATGGAAATAATCAATTAAAAGTTAAGATTATAAAATTTATTACCCACTTACTGTCGAAAAAAAGACTGGCTAATTTAGCCCAGAACTTTTGAGGCAATTTGAGTACTTAAAATGGATTTTATAACAAATTCGCTTTTTTTTTTGTTATATTAAAGTAAATTATTATTACTATCAATGAATGTAGAAAACATTTTATTATTATCAGATCAAGGATTTCTATGCAAATGTATGGTTTTAGTTAGTAACTCAAAATAACTTTTGACTAGTTTTCTTTTCGAATCAAAGAATTTGCTACAAAATGGCATCGATATCATATTTTTGCATATTTTGTTATAAATACATAAGTTGCATATTTTGCTTTAAATTGCATATATTTTGCATATTTTCAACATTTGTATAGCATATTTTGCATATTTTTGAATTTTTCTAAAACAAATTGTTTTGTTTTCTCTGTATTTCATATTTTTACAACAAATTTGGTATTTACATATTTAGAATTTTTTAAATTAATATCAACAAATTCCGATTTAACAACAAAATACTAGATTCCATATATAAATACAATATAATTTTACATATTTTTTTTTTAATTTTTAAAAACGTAATAGTGCGAGAGGTATTTTGAGTTTGTGCTGCTAATTGTAATGTCCAAAGTATTGGTGCTTAAAGCATCGTTTCAGTATCAATTTCTCAGTCTGTCCATCCTTGTGTCCATATAAAAAGATATCTTGATGCAATTTTGTTCTTTCATCTCTCTCGTGTCCATAGTTTACTTAAAAACATTACCAAACGTTAAAATTGGAAAGAAATATAATTTCTACGAAAATAAATTTATTCACCAAATTTTTATTAGAATTGCTATCAAGCTTTCCACTTTCAGAAATTATATATGCACTATTTATAGTTCTTTCCAAGTCGCTACATTTGTCATAAAGCAATCCTTAACAACCTGTATATTTGTTGTCAAAAACTTAATATCTAAATATCTGTTAATATGGAATTTAAAAAAAAATATTTTTTGGTCGAAAAAAGTCGAATAGTCGAAAAAAGTTGAAAAGTCGAAAAAAGTCAAAAATAGTAGAAAAAAGGCAAAAATAGTCAAAAATAGTCGCAAATTTTAAAAA
This sequence comes from Lucilia cuprina, assembly GCF_022045245.1. Taxonomy (NCBI): domain Eukaryota; kingdom Metazoa; phylum Arthropoda; class Insecta; order Diptera; family Calliphoridae; genus Lucilia; species Lucilia cuprina. The sequence goes on from NC_060952.1 coordinate 40,736,094, forward strand.
AGTGGAAGAAAGGTCAAAAACTTTAAAATAGTCTGAAAAAATCGAAAAAAATAGTCGAAAATAGTCAAAAAATTCGAAAAGTCCAAAAAAAGTAGGAAAAGATCAAAAAACTCGAAAATAGTAGAAAAAAGTCCAAAAAAAGCCGAAAATTTTAAAAAAGTAGAAAAAGTCCTAAACTTTAAAGTAATCGGAAAAAGTCGACTATTTATTAAATAATAAACGTCGAACAGTCGACTTTTAACTGAATAAAAAAAGTCGAAAAATCGACTTTGCATAAAATGCAAAAAGTCGACTTTTAACTAAATGCAAAAAGTCGAAAAGTTGACTTTTCGTTTCAACTATAGCACATTTTAATTTTTTAGTGCATAAAAATCCTTTCATTATAAAAATTTTGAGATTATAACTAACTATACCGTATATTAATCGTGTTAAAATGAATTATAATTGTAATATAATAAAAATAATTTATTATAATTATGTTATAAAACATACTCTAAGTTTTTTTTAAAGCTGCCTCAATTTCTTTTTTTTTTTTGTTTTTTTTTTCTTCATTTTAAAAATCTCTTTTTGAAAAATTTACTTAATTTTGACAAATTACTCTCATAATAATTTTAACAGCAAATATTTTATATATAATTTTTGCCAATTTGATTATGAGAATCCGCCTGCATATATGCAAAATATTTACCAAAAGATTGTATAACAAAATTGGCAAAAAAAGAAATGTTAAAAAAAGCCAATAGTGTGACCAGCAACAAAAAAAAACGCCACTATAATATTATAAATTTGCCAAAGATGAAAGATTAAAATCAAACAACAAAATAATTGGCTAAACAGTAACTATGGGGAGTGTATTACTTCCTAATATGTGGTCTCACGGAAAAATAACAAAAAAATTTTTAAAAATTTATTTAACAAGTAAGAAGTTATAGTCGGGCAAAGCCGACCATATAATACCCTACACCTGTATACGAATAAAATGTGATTTAGTTTTCATAGTAAAGCATTTAAGTAGAATTGTACCTTTTCTCAGATATACTAAAGCCATTTACTGTTTAATAAAACTGTTGATATTTAGTAAAATTTTGATGGGGATTTTTTAGAGGGGCTAGGGTCAAATGAGGCCCTATAATTATAAAGTTCATCAGGGTCATCAAGACTAGTATAGAACTTGGTTTTGCAGCTTTTTGTCGAGATACGAGTATATTAAATATAATTATGAACTTAAAAGCCCTATTTGGCGCGTTCAGATCTATGGGGCCTAGGTGAAATAATGGACCGATGTTAACTATTTTCAATAGGCTTCGTCTACAGTACCATAAAAGATTATGTGCAAAATTTCATTGAATTATCTCCTAAATTCCGACCTGTAGTTTGGTTACAAGGTTAACAAGCTCTATTAGGGGGCTAGATGAAATAATGGACCGATTTTAATCATTTTCAATAGGCTTCATCTACGGTATATTAGAATATCATGTGCCAAATTTAATTGAATTATCTCCAAAATTGCGACCTGTAGTTTGATTAAAATGTTTACAAGACCTATTCGGGGGTACTGTTGTATGGGGGTACTGTTGTATGGGGGGCTAGGTGAAATAATGGACCGATGTTCACCATTTTATAGGGTTCGTCCCTGGGACAATAGAATATCATGTACCAAATTTCATTCAATTATCTTCATTGCGGTAGTTTGATTACAAGGTTTACATGGACGGACGGACATAGCTAAATCGACTCAGCAAATGATTCTGAACCGATTGGTATACTTCATTGGGCGTTACAAACATCAGCACAAACCCAATATACCCTCCCACTAAAGTGGTGTAGGGTATAAAAATGAAGACCAGTTTATTTATTTTTTTTATTATTATTATTTTTTTTTTTTTTTTTTTGAAAAAGTAAAGCAAGAAATTAAAATTACAAAAGCCATGCACTTGTAAAGAAAAATCAAAGGAAAATAGATGGTGATGATATAACACGAAAGCCAATAATCGATATTTATTAGATCATACATGTGCGACAGTACTTGTTTGTAATTAGCACTAATGTATAAAAGATAGCCCTTAAAGAATCACTTACAAAGAGGAGAAAAATAATTAGAATATTATGATCAAAAGTTTTTAAAGAATTTTATTTTTTTTAACACTTCTTTTAACGAGTCTAATGGGTGGCTACTTTAAAACTGTTAATTTTTTCATATTTTTTTTTAAATTTCAAAATCATTATCATCATAATGTTACTTAATATTTCATAACTCCAAAAAAAAATTTGTTTTATGTTCTTTAAAAAAAGTGTATCATGTTTAAAAACATCGTAAGTATTTAAAATGTGTTATTTTTTCAGTATTTATGTATGATTTAATAATTTGTAGTATTTTTACTGTTAATATTCTACAAAACAAAAAAAAGTACGGTTAAAACCAGCAATAATTCTAGAAACCAGATGAAGTATGTAAGTATCTTCAACAGGTGTTTCATTTTATTAAAGTTGTAGCAAACTACAACTCACTGTTCATTTATTTAAGTTTATTAGAAACGAAGATACGCGTGAGAATATTTTTTCATTATTTTCTTTAAGTATTTTTTTTGTTCGTTCAACTACCAGCAGTTAGTATTTTATTAACTAGAAATATTTCATAAATGTGCCTTCTTTTTCTTTTTTTTGTATTAAAAAAGTTGTAGATAGTTAGTAGCTTACTACATTATCTACAGGTATTTTATAAATTATGAAATAATAACCAGTTTAAGTGTTGTATAAACATAAATTAGAAGAAAATGAAAAAAAGAAAAACATTTATAATTTCTACACTATTTCTTAAGGCAAATAGTGTTTTGTGGTCTAAATGTTATAATACAGATTATAACATTTCTTAAAGGTGTAGTTTTAGCACATTATAATTATAGTTAAATATACTGTATAATGATTAATATAGCATTATAATGTATTAGAATTATTTATTTATTTATTATAATAAATTATAACAGTGTAATAATTTATTATAACAAATGTTATACTATTATAATTGAGTTATAATATTTTCTAAAATATTATAACTGAATCATAATAAATTATTTTATAAATAATTATAATTGTATTATAATGTATTGTAACTTTTTTTAATTGTTTTATAATGTGTTATAACCAGGACAAAGATTTTCATGCACTAAACAAATTAAAAATATGCGCTTATAATATGCACTAAAAATGTGAAAAATATGCACCAAAAAATATTTCTTTGTGAAGGTACATATTAATAGATATTCAGAACTTAAGTTTTTGACAATAAACATACAGGTTTTTAAGGACTGCTTTATGTACAATAATATCACTTTACCGGAAACAAGACCTCGAGAATGACAAATATAAAGACTAAGAAACAACTTTGAATAGTATATATTTAATTTCTGAAATAACGTCCAATATTTTGGACGTTACAATTAGCAGCAGAAACTTAAAATAACTTCCGCACTATTGTGGTTTTAAAAATTAAATAAAATTATGTAATATTGTATTTCATAGATCGTAGTATTTTGTTGTCAAATCGAAATTTGTTGATAGTTTTTTAAAAAATTCTAAATGTGTAAATACCAATTTTGTTGCACAAATATAAAATACTGAGAAAACAAAACAATTTGCTTTAGAAAAATTAAAAAATATGCAAAATATGCTATAAAAATTTTGGAAATATGCAAAATATATGCATTTATAACAAAATATGCAATAACAAATCGATGCCATTTTGTAGCAAATTCTTTGATACGAAAAGAAAACTGGTTAAAACATATTTTGAGTTAGTGACTAAAAACATGCATTTGCATAGAAATCCTTGTCATGGTTATAACAAATTATAATTGTATTATAATTAATTATAATTCAATTATAAAACTTCATAATTGCATTATAAACCATTTTAAATAGTTATAATAAATTATAAATGAAATATAAATAATATTGATCCGCACAATAGTATTGGTCCTATACACACCTTAAAGTACACCAATCAGCTCAGAAACATTTTCTAAATAGAGTTAGCTATGTCCGTCCGTACGTCCGTCTATCCGTCCGTCGATGTAAACCTTGTAATCAAACTACAGGTCGCAATTTTGAAGATAATTTATTGAAATTTGTTACATGATCTTCTATTGTCCCAGGGACGAAGCCTATTGAAAATGGTTAAGATCGGTCCATTATTTCCCCCATACAACTGAACCCCCGAATAAGGCTTGTAAACCTTGAAGATAATTCAATGAAATTTGCTACAAGATCTTCTATGGTACCGTAGACTAAACCTTTCGAAAATTTTTAACATCGGTCCATTATTTCTCCTAGTCTCCATGCAACTGAAGCCGCAGAATAGGGCTTTTAAGTTCAAAATTATGTTTAATATACTCGTATCTCGACAAAAAGCTGCAAAACTAACTTCCATACTAGCCTTGATAACCATCATGAACTTTCGAATTATAGGGCCTCATTGGACCCTAGCCCCTATAAAAAGTCCCCTTCAAAATTTTACTCAAAAATGGCTTAAGTATATCTGAGGTAAGTTACAATTCAACTTAAATGCTTTATTATAAAAACTAAATCACATGTTATTTTTGTATCCTAATGATTTTAACAAGTTTATTAAATAATAACAAACTCCTTAAAAAACAATATAATGTTTATTAAAAATTCAAGTTCAACATTATTTACAAGATATTTACAATAAATTTCAATTACCTTTTAGACAAACATTTTAATCAAATTAAATCTTGTGAAACTTACCTAAAAAGAAAATAAAAAAAGAGAAAAGAAATATAATATTAATTAAACATTTATGCCATAAAGATATTTTTGTTTTTAAATATATTTTGAAAAGAAAAAAAGACAAATTAATTTGTAAATACATACAAGCCCGAACAGCAGCCGGAAATTAAAAATCTCAGACACAAACAAACACTATAAAATTTTTACATCAGTTTAATCAAAATTCATAAAGAAAATGTTTGGCAAAGATAAACAGTAATAAAGAAACAACGACAACAGCAACTAAATCATTAGTAATATTGTCAAAACAAACAAATATTCCTCTGTTTTTTTCATTGTATGGATTGACATTTTTCTGACATGTTTGTTGATTTGTCAAAACAAAAAAAGTTGTCACTACACTTTACTTTAAACAGGGAAAAAATTTACAAAAAAAGCAGAAAAAAAGAGTCAATGATTTTTTTTTTTTTTGCAAACAAATCACTAATGAAGTCCATAAAGTCCAGGTGATGGAAATGAAGAAGTAGTGTGAATGACAAGTTAACGTTAAAAAATATTTGTGATTTCTTTAAAGAGCAAATATTTATAATCATTGCCAACTTCGTCATAAGACTGATAATGATGATGATATTGGTGTTTCTGACGTTATCCGATTACTGAGCAAATAAAATATTTTGTAAAGAGGTTAATGAACTTTTTTAAAATTAATTTGGAAGTACCTTTTAGCACACGTGGAATCAAAAATTTATTATAACTTGATAATATCAAAAAAGAGTGGAATGAAAGCGATTCAATCAAGGTTATTGGCAGAAGCAATATAAGGGTGAACTTTGGTCGGAAACGTAAGGAATCTGAGAGAAGGTGTTTATTCACTGAAGTTTATGCCAAAACTATTAAGAGTAAAGGCGTGAGGAAAGATAACATTTGTGAAAATATAAACTTTAATTTAGTATATGACTTTTTCTTTCTCTGTATGCTTAATGGTTGTTGTTCTGTTATTTTTTCTTTTGTAGGATTTTCTATATATTAATGCTTAGATTTTTTCCTAAATTGCCTATATCTTTATTTTACAGTAGCAAAACTTTAAACAAATAGAAATACTTGTTAAAACACTAATAAAGACATTGACATAAATAAACATATTTACAGAAAGAAAATTTTAATCTTTCCAAGAGTTTTAAAGAAAAATACCAGACCAGAAGTTAAAAGTATATGTTAATGTATAAGACGTCCTAGCAGTTCTACAAAGAGACAATGTATCTGTTTGATCGTAATTTTAATATATTAGAATATTTATCAGAAATGTACTCTTCGCGAGCGAACATTAAACAAGAGTTTTGTTTTTTTATTAAAACAAATTCAATTGTCCATTTGTAGTCCCCCCCCTCCCGGGGCAACGTGATTAAATCTCAATTTTGTTAGTATTACATTCCCAGGGAAAGAGGTTCTTCCAATATATCTAGTCTGTCGGAACTATAAACTGTTGTTGATCAAATGTATCCTCGGCCATTCATTGGAATGATTTGACATAGGGTCTAAGCAGGGAGCCAATTATCGAGTACTACGGGATTCAGTTGCCCACAGGGCGTATCTTTAGAAGTATTGCATTCCCAGGGAAAGAGATTCTTCCAATATATCTAGTCTGTCGGAACTATAAACGGTTGTTGACCAAATGTATCCTCGGCCTTTCATTGGAATTATTTGATCTAGTACTACAGAATTCCGTTGCCCACAGAAAGATGTACTTCCAATACCTCTAGTCTGCCGAATCTATAAACTGGTGTAGATTAAATGTATCCTCAGCCTTACCGTGCAATGACCCATTGGCTATCTTCGTGTAGTGGGAAGTTGTCAGGTTGACATATAGTCGTCCGTGAATGACCTTTATGATCTGAGTATAGAAATGATAAAAATTGGTTAAATTTCAGGAATGGCTCCTCGGGGAAGTTTCCGGTGCTGTTGCCATCTTAACAGATGTCAAAGTACCTTATGTTGGATTTCTGAACCCATTTTGTATCTTTCCGCAGTGGAAAATTGTCTGGTTGATAATTGGTTGTTATCTGTAGATGATCTTTATAATCTGAAAATGGAAGTGATCAAAAGACCCCTGGAATGACATGGGGTCTAAACAGGGAGCCATATTATCTAGTACTACGGAATTCCATTGCCTACAGGGCTTATCTTTGGAAGCATTGCATTCCCAGGGAAAGATGTTCTTCCTATACCTTTAGTCTGCTGAAACAATAAACTGGTGTTGATCAATGTATCCTCAACTTTACCGTGCAATGAATTGACATGGAGTTGAACTAGAGGGATCTAGTAGGACTCTCCCTGGCTGTTTGGTAAAAGTCTCTTCGTGTTTCAAAATTGGTTTCGGGAATGACTCCTCGGGGAAGTTTCTGGTGCAGTTGCCATCTCAACAGATGTAATGCACCTCATGATTCATTCCTAAACACATTGGTTATCTTCGAGCAGTGGGTAGTTGTCAGGTTGACATTTAGTGGGTGTTCGTAAATGACCTTTATGATCTTAAAAAGGAAATGATTAAAATTGGTTAAATTCCAGGAATGGCTCCTCGCGGAAGTTTCCGGTGCATAGCAACAGCACCTGATGATGGATTTCTGAACCCATTGTATATCTTTCAGTAGTCGAAAATTGTCTGGTTGATATTCGGTGGTTATCTGTAGATAATCTTTAAAATCTGAGATTTAAACCGATCAAAATTGGAAACATTTCCGGAAATCACTCTTCTGTTATGTTTCCCGTACTGTTGCCATTTCTCCAACATACATATTGCGACATGATTTGCGACTTATGTTCCATTATTCTTCCTGTCAGGGCTATTATTGTGTTCGGTTGACACGACTTATAGAAGAATACTGATTTACTGGTGAAGTAATTTTGGTCTACCAAATATATCTCTAGGTGCTGTTGCCGAGTTCACAGAGCCTTGTGAGGAATGTCTTAAAGATCATTGGAGAATGATTGTGTTTCGGTATTGCCTGATATTATGGCAATTATCTCCTCCATGTCGGGATATATACTGTACGGGATTGGTCTAAATGGGGACCGGCACAGATATGTGCAAAAACTTGACACTCTGTTAGGGTAATGGTTGAACGTCTTTAATCCATTGAGTGAATGAAGCCTCCGTAAAATAAAGTGGCCATGACAGATTTATACAATATTGGCATTTGTTTTCTATTTATAATCTATACGATGTATGTTTACTTTCTCCAAAGAGTCCGCGTGCTTAGGTGGCAACGCTAAGTGTAGTAGGTAATATAACTAGATCGAAACTAACTCCCGGAACTGCAGGGTTAGTATATGAATAAGAAAATAATCTTTGGAATGTCTTAATATTTGCCAAATGATTTAAGACTGTTTTTGCGGCCTCATACAGTGTGAGGAGTGGAAAATATTTTTCACTTTAGCAGAAAATATGTAGAAGTGATGACACTTTGGCATGTTAACAATTTATCTAATGTGTGGTGTCTGCCTGTCTGTCTGTCTGTCTGTCCATTTGGTTTAAAGTGTATGTTAAATGCATATTAAACCAAATTTTTGTTAGGCTTTTAGTAAGAAATTTAGAATTTTGTAAAAATAAAATAACGATTTCAAGGCTAAATTTAGAAAAATGCAATGTTTTTAGCTCACTACTCTTCCCTATATAAAAGTCAAAGAACTAGCAGATAGTTAAGTTTTGAAATGATCACCTTTTCAATAATATTGTTTAAAATATCTGATTAATAGTTTAGATATAAAAAAAACTAAAACAATGTCTTGTTTGAAAATTTAAAATTGTATTCAATGTCATTTTTTGTTTTAATTTAATTTTTTGTTCAAACATGTCATGCATTTTATGCACCATTCAAAATTTATAAATTCCACTTACATTACGCGAAGAACAAGTTGAATGAACTTTTAATTTAGTTGTAACAAAAAAATATATTGGTCGTTTTTTTCAAGTTTGTATTTGTTGTTAATGAATGTTTTTTTTTTTCATAAATAAAATTTAATTAATGATCTTTTTTGTAAACATTAATTAAAATTTGTTTAGCGAACATTTAATTAGTGATTGGGTGTTTGATATGGTTTTGACAGTGTCTATGTTTGGTATCTCATTAGAAACGTGACACTTACACTTACTTACTGTTGAACTGACGCACAGTAGTCTAGTCTAGTAATGCAAATATGGGTATTAATTAACGACAGAGCAATTTTGGAGTAATAATTAAATTGTATTAAAAAATAATGTCAGTGACATTTGAACAATGAACTAGAGATGTGAGTGAAAAAAATTGAATTGAAAATTTTATAGCAACTAAATTATTTTCTAGAAGTTCTAGTTAAATATCTATTACATTCTACAGAAAAACTTTTATTTAGTCTAGTCTAACAAAGAGTCTATAGTCTAGCACAGGATGGTGTCTACAACCTAGTCTAGTGTATAGTCCATCATATAGACTAGTCAAAAGTTTAGTCTATAGTCTAGTCTATAGTCTAGTCTATAGTCTAGTCTATAGTCTAGTCTATAGTCTAGTCTATAGTCTAGTCTATAGTCTAGTCTATAGTCTAGTCTATAGTCTAGTCTATAGTCTAGTCTATAGTCTAGTCTATAGTCTAGTCTATAGTCTAGTCTATAGTCTAGTCTATAGTCTAGTCTATAGTCTAGTCTATAGTCTAGTCTATAGTCTAGTCTAGTCTATAGTCTAGTCTATAGTATACTTTAGTTGAGTCTATAGTCTAGCATATAATCTTGTATGTAGTCTATTCTACAGTCTAGCCTATATTCTAGTCTATAGTCTAGCCTATAGTCTTGTCTATGGTCAAGTCTACAGTCTATTCTATAGTCTAGCCTACAGTCAAGTGATGTGAGTGAAGTCTATAGTCTAGTCTATAGTTTAGTCTATAATCGATACCATTGTTTATTGTATAGTCTAGTCTTTAATCTAGTTTATAGTCTACTTTATAGTCCTGACTGTAGTCTAACCTATAAACAAGTTTATAATCTAGGTTATTGTCTAGTTTATGTCTATAGTCTAGTCTAAAGTCTAATCTGTAGACCAGTCTATAGTCTGGTCTATGGTCAAGTCTATAGTATAGTATTTAGTATATAATCCAGTCTATTAAATTTAAATTTTATATTAAATTTTAATTATATTTACAGTTAACTATTTCAATTCCATAATAAATAATAAAAATATAATAAATCCATGAATTGTTAAAATATTAAATAAAATTCAAAACTCACTGTTGTGTGAAAACTGCGTAATTTATAGAAAAATGTTTTAAAGAAATGAAAAACAAAACCTAACAATAAAAACAAAAAAAGAAAGTAAACACTATATGAACGAAAATTAATAATAAATTATCATTTTAATAAATTGTTTCACATTTTAAAGCTCAAATAACTTTTTATAGTAATAATTTGAAATTGCAAGCATAATATTTTTGAAAAAATTAAACATTTTTTCAGAATAATTAATTAACGGAAAACAATTAATGAATGTAAAGAAGAAAAATATATATTTTTTTGTTTTTGCAAGCTTTTTATAAATTTATGTGAATTTTAAATTGTTTTTTAACAAAAGGTAAATGACTTTAAATTATTAGGATTTTTTATATAGAAAAGAAAAATTTTAAAAAAATATATATAAATAAAATAATATTTATTTATGAATATTTATTATGAGCAAATGTAACTGAAATAAAGGTAAGTTTACAAATAAATTTTCAAAGATTTATTTGAAGTTTTAAATTAAGCATAAAAGTTATACATAAAAAAATAAAAGATAACCGGAAATTAAAATTAAAGATTTATCAACATATTCATATTAATCGTATATTTTACTATTATAACGCACTTTTTCCATAGAAAATTCCTACAATAAACCATCAATAACTTTATTTAGCATTTATGAATGTGGGGATTAACATTTTTTTTTTGAATTTAAATGTGATTTAATTTAATTTTTTAAAAATTATTTTAAAAATTCTGTTAAAATTTTTTGCTCTAGAAAAATTTTATAAAATTGATTTTATCTGTAGAGGGTGTCGTCAGGTTTTGTTTTTGTTGTTTTTGTTTTGTTTAAATGCAATAATAAAATCAATTAACATTTGTTGTTGTTATTATTTGTTTAAGTTTATTATAAAAGGCCCATTTACAAGTATTAAAAATAACATTATTTAATATGTCAGACCGGCTAAATGAAAAACAAAGTCGATTAAATAAAAAAAATTAAAGCATTTCCTGTTTCAAAGACACAACAATAATGGAGAGGCGGACGGACGGAGGGACGGACTGACGGACACAAAGACATGACACGACACGTTGTTGCAACTACCACATAAATTTATGCCACGCACTGTTATAGAACGAATGAACAATAAACGACGACATCAACAATTTTTTCCATTTTTTTAAGCAGACATAATAATAAATGCATTTAATATTCAGAACAGAACAATGAATGAATACGAGAAAAGCAGAATTTTTTTAAATCAATTTGTTGTCTTTTTTTGAAGTGAAACATTTTCTTTAATGTTCATCATCTCTGTTAATAAACAAAAATAAAAGTGAAAAACAATAATAAAAAAAACAACAAAGTGTAATCATGTGTCAACATCTAAATAGAAAAATTTGTTTTATTAACAAACAGTGAGTAACAAAATTTAACTGACACATATACTGCAGATTTACAATTTATATGTTTTATGTGAAACTAACCTTAGTAAAAAAGCAAACAACTAAATAACTAACTACTAACTAACTAACTAACTAACTAAATAACTAATTAACAAAATAATTCCAAACAATTCCAAATAATTCTAGATAATTCCAAAGCGTCTTGTCTATCTCAATGACCGACCATTCGTGGTGTCAATCCACATTCTATCCAAGGTATCTCTTCATAATCGGTAAAATAAAGAGAATCTAGAGTGGCTGGTTGTCATTGTGAATCTTACATTGATATTAAACAGTAAACTCCGCAAGAGGTCACCATGGACCTGAAAATCTTCGAGCCTGGCTCTTCGAAATCACTTACTCCGATTGACACAACCGTAGCTGTTAGGAGTTAGTTAGAGCAAACGTCCTAACAGACAAATATTATGAATGACTGACATCTGCGCCTAATATGCAAGAGTCAAAGTCCGATGTTCCAAAAACTCAACAACTCAAGGCCTAAACTATGTATGTGGAGCTGCGCGAAAATACTTTAAGCTTTACATTGAGAATGCCAATGAGCATGAGCAAACTGTGCCAAAACCCGATGAGAAAGGAACGAACTGAGTTACGAAGAATCGATTAACTTTACTGTTAATTTACTTTTATTATACACTGTACTGTTGACATCTGTTATTTTACATATTAAATCTCTACTATAACTATGTATGCATTTGTGTATTTATGATTATTTAGAATAAAATTGTTTCGAACATTTGTCGAGTATTTGTGTGTGTCATCCTCCCTTTTTTATTAAATATTATTATTTTTTTTTTTGTTCATAAACTTTAGTATTTAAACTTGTCGTCTAAGACTCAAATGCGTATTTCACTATAAAATATTATTGCATATTAAATTTTCAGTTTACTGCAGTAGTTGTAAAATTTAATGCTAGAGACTAAATTGTATGGATTTGTATTTTCATTCATAAAAATAATAATAAAATTTTTACCCAGAGAACAGCCTTGATCTTAGAACAACTAAAATAGAAAAAAATTAACCCAGCAGTATTGCATGAAATCAGTGTATTCCTACGATCAATAAGTTGTCTTTATTAAGCAGTTCGGGAATTAATGAATAAGAATATAAATGTTAACTTAAAACTTGGAAAAACTGATCGTGGGAAAATCTCTTTTCTAGAATGTTTGTTAATTTGAAAGGAGGATCTATACACATCAAATCCGAAGAAATGCACCTAGGCCTGTATCGGGCCAGTTGTGCTCTCCTTAACCAGTGCCACTTTTTCCAGAATACAGAACTGGTGATTCAATAAGAATAATATGTTTTGCATAGAAACTGATCGCGGAATAAGTTTTTTTCTTTGGAAAACTGATCGTTTGATGAGTTTAATATAAAAACAAAACGTTCGGCGAGGTTAATTCACAAATCTGATCGCTGAATATGTTTGGTGTGAAAAACTGATTAGTTTTATTTGGGAAACTGATCACTAAATTTCTTGTTTCCGAACACTGATCTTTAAATACAATTTATATAGAAAACTGATGGTTAGATGAGTTTTATATAGAAAGTTTATTATAGAAACTAATCGTCGAACATATTTTATGTAAAAAATTATCATCGAATAAGGTTTTTAGTAAAGAAATGATCGTTATTTAAATGTTTACTTAATACTAACGAAGCTTAACTTACAGAAAAGTAAACGTATCAAATGTTTAGAATAGAAAACTGATCGTTGAATAAGTTTTTATAGAAAAATGTTGGATGAAAAGTTTTCTATAGAATACTGATCGATGAATAATTTCTGTTAAGAAATGAATAAAATTTATATAAAAATCTGATCGTAGAATACGTTTATAATAGAAAACTAATCTTTAAATATGTTCTGTGGAAAAGACTAAACGTCGGAGAAGTTTTGAAAGAAAACTGATCTTTATTTATATGAAATGTTGATTGTTGAATAAAATTTAGGTAAAAAACTGATCGCAGAATACGTTTTCTATATAATCTGCTCGTTTTATGGAAAGTTTACATTACATTCAAACATGTTGTTTAAAAAAGTCATCGTCAAATAAGTTTTCAATAAAAAAATGATCGTAGGATAAAATTTGAATTAATTTTGATCGTTAAATAAGATTGGTGCAGATCATCGGAAAGGTAGAAAATTGATCCCAAAATATGTTTTCTATACAATAAAACTGATCGTTGTATAAATGTTGTATAAAAAAGTGATCGTCGAAAAATTTTTAAATAAAAAAATTATCATCGGCTAAATTTTGATAGTGAAATAACTTTTGTGTAGATCAACGAAAATGTATTGTATAGAAAAGTGTTCGTTGAATAAGTTTTGTAGAGAAAACTATTTTTTATAGAATACTGATCAAGTAATAAGTTTTCTAAAGAAACCTTTTGAATAGAAAAGTGATCCCTAATCTGCTTGGTAAATCACTTTTTTAGAGACATGTTGATCTTTAAATTAATTTTATGTGGGTAAAAAATTATTGTTAAAAATTATTTTCATATTGAAAACAAAATATTCAGAAATTGAACTTATCACCCAGAACTACCGGAAAATGACAAACAAATCTTCATTAAAACTACTGTTGCAAATAAGAAAAATTTATTAGTTTGAGATTTTTTTTCAAAATTAAACAAAATGATTTTTGTTCATTTTCTCTACATGACAGCGACAGAGATTTTTACCAAGACTTTTGGCATGTAGTGTAATTTTTTATTATTTTTTTTAAATTTATCATTTAAATTTTGTTATTAATATCAAAAACAACAGATTGCAACAGAATTGTAAGACAAAACATTTTATTGCATTTGTCATAGAATGAGTAACTTTTGTATAGAAGTCATCTACGAAATGTAAATTTTTAAATTAAAAATTTTGTAATAAAAAGAAAATTATATGTTCTTTTGAAACACCAACCCACACAATATTATTTTAAATTGACAATATTAAAAAAAATAAATAATTAGAGCAAAAGAAAATTGTGTAATATTGTAACACCATTGATTACATATGCATTACTTAGCAGCAGTTAAATAATGTGTTACAAATAAGAGTTAACCTTTAATGATACATAAATAAAAATATTAAATAATAAAATATTTTTAATTTTTTATGAAAATTTCCCTTTACTAAGAAAAATATCCAGCAAAAAATTTTTCTCTACATTTTTTTATTGTTTAAACGAAATTAAAAGTTTTTGTATTTTTTTTCTCACATTGCAAACTGCACCTTGTTTTATGTCAATTATTTTAAAATTTATGTTAAATGTGTCACACATATATTTTCTTTTCTTTTTTTTTAACAAAATTGTCTATTACATTTGTTAGATGAATAATTTTACAGCAAAAAAAAAATAAACAGAAACATTTGTCAATTGTAAAACACGCATTTTATTGCGGTTATTTTTTAAAGAAGATACATACTGACAAGTCAAATAGAATAAATAAATTGTTAAAACTTTACAAAATAAATAAATTTTTTATGTGTTCGCAATTTTAATTGAAAATAACAACAATTTCCATAGAAAATGAAATGATTTGTAATCATAGATTTGTCACAGTTTTTGCTGCTCCCCAAAATGCAAAACAAGTTTTAAATAAAATGTATTCTTTACAATTGTTGCAAAAGTATTTTTT
Source organism: Lucilia cuprina (assembly GCF_022045245.1). Taxonomy (NCBI): domain Eukaryota; kingdom Metazoa; phylum Arthropoda; class Insecta; order Diptera; family Calliphoridae; genus Lucilia; species Lucilia cuprina. Next base: position 40,751,179 of record NC_060952.1, read on the forward strand.
TGTCAAAAAGTTGTTTATTTATGTTGTAATTGTTTTAATGTTCATGTTTTATATAAAAAAATAGAACATAAAAATCCAACAACTACTGTAGCAATGGGAGCGTCGTGTAGTCTTTGCAATTGTTTATTTTGTTAGAAAAATATTGCAAAAAAAAAGATGTAACGAAGATATTAAAAAAGCGCACAGTTGTCCATTTCAAAGAGATTTTACTGTAAATTTCCATAGTAAAATAATCATTAGATAAGTTTCCTATAGAAAACTGATCGTGTAATAAGTTGCCTATATTAAACTGATCATCAAATACAGTTTTTATATGTAAGTGATCATATAATTACTTTTATATAGAAAACTGATCGTTATATAGAGTTCATATAGAAAACTCATCATTAAGTAAAATTTTTTATAGAAAACTTATCACTGACTACAATTTCTTTAGAAAACTGATCGCAGATTACAATTTGTCTACATTTTTTTTTCAAATAGGAATAGAAAACTGATCTTTGACTATCTTTTATATAAAAACGTAATGATCGGTAACTGTCGAGAGTTTTAACGTGAGCATCTGCCTTACGGTGGTCTTTTTCATCCACTGGGTAGACTTGAGAACGGTCTACCATCGCCCCTTTATTCTTTAATGAAAAACTCATGTGGCAATTTTTGTACATTGGCTTTGACCGGTCCAAGTACTTTGCTGGAGTACTCGAGGTATCTTATCTGTGACCTTTGGATGGCCTCTGTTGATTCGGCAACAGCACCTAGAGACGTAACCGGTGTACCGAAGTATGATTGCAATAATACCAAGGTGGAGGTCTCGCCAAGGTAACATGCCCCCGGGGGAGTAATAATCGGTGAATAAGTTTTCTGTAAAAACCTCATTGCAAAATAAATTTTGTATCGAATACTTATAAATACAAATTTTCTATAGATAATTGATCGCTAAATAAGTTTTGTATAGAAAACTGATAACTGAATAAATTTTCCATGGAAAACTGATCTCTATACTAGTTTTGACTAAAAAACTGATCACTTAACAAACGTTCTATAGAAAAAATAAGTTTTTTTTGAAACTGATCACACAATAAGTTTTCAAAAAATTAACTGATCCCTAAATTTGATCTCATTGATCATTACGTAAGTTTTTAAACAGGTTTACTTTACAAAACTGATGAATATATATAAAAAACTTATAGTTGAATAAAATTTCGATAGAATAGTAATCGCTGAATTAATTGTCTAGAGAAAAACTAATGGATCAATATGTTTTGTTTTGAATAAAAAACTGATACATTAATATGAGTTCTATAGTAAACTGATCGTTCAACAAGTTTTCTATAGAAAAGCTATCACTGAACAAGTTTTCCATAGAAAAGTGATCGTTGAATAAGTTTTCTATTGAAAAGTAACCGCTGTATAAGTCTTTAGAAAACTGATTTTTAAATAGTTTTCTATAGAAAACTGTTAGTTGAGTTCTCTATAGAAAAGAGATCGCTTAATGAGTTTTCTATAGAGTATGAAAGTATGAGAGAATAGAGTATGAGAGAATAGAGTATGAGAGAATAGAGTATGAGAGAAACGATCGCTGCTATCAGTTCTATAAAAAACTGATCGTTGAATAAGTTGGCTATAAAAAAGAAAGATCGCAGAATATGTTTACTTTAGAAAACTCATCGTTGAATAAGTTTTCTATTAAAAACTGATCATTGAACAAGTTTTCTATAGAAAAGCGATCGCTAATTAAGTTTTCTGTAGAAAACTTATCGTTGGCTATAAAAAACTCTATAGAAAGAGATCGCAGAATATGTTTATTTTAGAAAACTCATCGTTGAATAAGTTTTCTATTAGAAAATGATCGTTGAACAAATTTTCCATAGAAGAACGATCGCTAATTAAGATTTCTGTAGAAAACTGTTCGTTAAATAACTTTTTTATAGAAAACTAATCGATGAAAAAGTTTTCTATTAAAAAACTATAGAAATGTGATCGGTGAATAAATGTTCTTTATATATATGATCGCGATAGATTTCTGATCGTTGAATAAGTTTTCTGTAGAAAAGCGATCTCTGAAAAAGTTTTCCATAGGAAACTGATGGATGAATACGTTTTGTAAAGAAAAGCAATCACATAGCGATCATTAGTTTTCTGTAGTGATCGTTGAATAAGTTTTCAATAGAAAAGCTATCGCTGTATATTGAAAACTGATGATTGACTAAGTTTTCTATGGAGAAGTGATCGCTTAATACGTTTAATCTAGAAAATTTAACATCGAATAAGTTATCTATAGAAAAGAGATCGCTGTTTATTTAAAAAAAACTGATCGTTGAACAAGTTTTCTATAGAAAACTGATCGTTAAATAAGTTTTCTATAAAGAACTGATTGTTGAATAAGTTTTAATAGAAAACTGATCATTCAGTAAGTTTTTTATACAAAGGAGATCGCTGAATAAGTTTACTATAGAAAAGTAAACTTATTCAACGATCCCTTTATATATATGAACACGAAATAGTTTTCTGATCGTTGAAAAAGTTTTCTTTAAAAAACTGATCTTCACTTTGTAAAAATTAAACTTTTAGTTTTGATGGCACTTTGTTAACGTTGATTTAATTAATCTTTTTTTCAATTAATTAATTACTAAGACACTTTAATTTGTTCATAAGAAAGAAAAACCTCATCAATTATTGTCATAAATTCAAAGAAAAACTAAAAAAAACAAATATTAAATTTATATTCGTGGGAAATTTTTACAGCAGTTAACAACAAAAAATGAAGTGCAATAGAAAAATAATAATAAAACTGAACTTCAAAAAAATGTCTAGAAAAAAACTTTAATATATATGACACTCGTTCAAGCAAGCAAAAATATTTCATATGTAAAAATGACATGAAGATTGTGAAGATCACCATGAAGTTGGCAGAATGAATTGTTTAAATTTCAATAAAAAAAGGAAATTTGCATAAAAGAGAGGGTTTTTGAAGAAAAATTATTGTTTAAAATATTTCTCAGCAAAGAAAACAAATTACAACAATTGGAAACTTTCATATTTTGTTTTGAAAAACAAGTCATAATAAAATTAATAATACTATTTAAATATCGAATAAAAAAGCAAAAGATAAACAATCTTCAATAAAGTTATAATAAAATAAAAATAAATAAAAAAATTAAATAATGTTGCTACAACATGCTCTTTAAAACAACATTTCGTGTTAAGTGGTTTATTTTCAAGAGCAAAAGCATAAAGATTTATATCTATTGTAAGAAATTTCTGAAATTTATAAGAGTGTGTTATTTTTTTAATTTGATTAGACAAATTTTAACTGTAAATTATCATGAGCAAATTAGCATACAAATTATAAAATAATAAATAATAATCGCCAAAATAACAGCTAAAATAACAATAATCATCAACATCATAATCATCACACTTTCATTAAATGTTAAAATATGCAAAAGAGAATTTTTTTCTTAATTTCCAAATACATTTTATAATTTATGTATCTTTAAGCATGTATGTTAATTTTTTATATTTTGGAAATGATTTTTTTCGTCTTTATTTTCTTTTAGTCGACACGTAATAATTTGTTAAAATTTCTTTGTTAACAAATAATCAAAACTGAAAATAAAAGTTTACTGAACTTGTTTTTCACTCACACTCGTTATAATGCATTTCAATTTCTTCACATTTCCCATATTAATTTCATTGAAATTGAAAATATTGCAGTTATTTATTTTAAGCAGAGAAATAAAGAAATTACAACCAATAAATTTTAGACAACAATAGTTATTTTACTTTTTTGCTTTTAGTTACGCCAAATATTAAGGATATTCGCTAAAAAAGTTTTTCTTTATTAAAAAAAAAGATCGTTTAATAAGATGTTTAAGAGGATCTTTAAGAAAATTTCAAATACAAAACTGATCATTTAATAAGTTTATTATAGAAAACTGATCGATGATTAAGTTTTCTACAGAAAACTGATAACTAAATACGTTTTCTATAGAATAGTGATCATTGACTATGTTTTCTATAAAGAACCGATCACTGAATAACTTTTCTAAAGGAAACTGATCATTGACTAAGTTTTCTAAAGAAAACTGATCACACTGAATAACTTTTCTAAAGAAAAGTGATCGCTAAACTAGTTCTCAAAAGAAAAGTGATAGATTCCATAAAAAATTTATCACTGAATAAGCTTTTTATAGAAAACTGATCACTGAATAAATATTGCATAGAAAACTGATCATTGAATATGTTTTCTCCAGACAACATATCTCTGAAACTGATCATTGAATAACTTTTCTAAAGAAAAGTGATCACTAAACTAGTTCTCAAAAGAAAGGTGATAGATTCTATAGAAAACTTATCACTAAATAAGCTTTCTATAGAAAACTGATCACTGGATAAGTATTGCATAGAAAACTGATCATTGAATAAGCTTTCTATAGAAAACTGCATAAAAAACATATTGAATATATTTTCTCCAGACAACATATGCCTGAATAAGTTTTCTACAGAAAACCGATCACTGAATTAGTATTGCATAGAAAACTGATCATTGAATAAGCTTTCTATAGAAAACCGATCACTGAATAAGTATTTCATAGAAAACTGATCATTGAATATGATTTCTTCAGATAACATATGCCTGAATAAGTTTTCTACAGAAAACCGATCACTGAATAAGTTTTTTTACTTTAAATAGATCACTGAATAAGTTATCTTCAAAACAAACTGATCAATAACTATGTTTGCTATGGAAAACTTATCAATGAACAAGTTTTTTATAGAAAACTGATCATTGAATAAATTTTCTATAAAATACAGATCACAGAATAAGTTTTCTATAGAAAACTGATCATTGAATAAGCTTTCTATAGAAAACTGCTTACTGTTTAAGTATTCCATAGAAAACTGAACACTGAATAAGTTTTCTATAGAAAACTGATAACTGCATAAGTTTTCTGTAGAAAAGTGATCATTGAACAAGTTTTTTACAGACAATATATCACTAAGTAATTTTTCTATAGAAAACTGATTACTGAATAAGTATTCTATAGAAAATTTATCACTGAAAAAGTTCTTTTTATCGAAAACTTATCTCCGAATAATTTTTTATAGAAAACTTAGTCTATGATAAAAATTGATAATTGACTAAGATTTCTATAAAAAACTGATCACTGAATAAGTTTTCGAAAGAAAACTGATCACAAAACTAGTTCTTAAAAGCCATGTGATCACTGAATAAATTTGTTATAAAAAACTGATCAGTGAATACGTTTTCTATAGAAAACTGATCATTGAAAACGTTTTCTATAGAAAACTGATCATTGAATAAGCTTTCTATAGAAAACTGATCATTGAATACGTTTTCTATAGAAAACTGATCATTGAAAAAGTTTTCTGTAGAAAACTGATCATTGAATATGTTTTCTGCAGACAGCATATCCCTGAATAAGTTTTCTACAGAAAACCGATCACTGAATAAGTTTTCTGTTTTAAGCAGATTAATGATTAAGATTTCTATAAAAAAGCTAATTTAGTGATCAGCTTTTTTTATAAGTTTGCTATGTAAAACTGATCACTGAACAAATTCTTTATATAAAAGTGCTCATTGAATAAGTGTTCTATAGAATACAGATCACACAATATGTTTTCTATAGAAAACCGATCATTGAATAATTTTTCTATAAAAAACTGATCACTGAATAAGATTTCCATAGAAAACTGATCCTTTCGGGCAAAAACAAATTGAAATGAATATTATTTGACTGCCTGTCTGTTTGATGGGTAGGTGGTGGCGGTGGTACCTTTTGTACTCTAACAGTCTAACTAACTGAATGACTGGCTGACTGACTAACTGTCTGTCTATTTCAGTTTTATTTCAATTGTTGTTTGGCTGGATTCGTGTCTTTTTTATTTTTTTTTTGTTGCTTTTCAAACTAATCATCAAATGTTATTTGATTTCATTTTAAATTCATTTCTTGTTGTTTTTGTTTTGGTACACTGACTGTGTGCTTATTGCTATTGATAACAGTCACGTTTAAGCCATCAACATTTTCTGATCGTTTTTTTTAAGGCTTTTCTTTTTATTTTTGTTTTGCAAACTAGAAGAAGTAATTTAACCACAACCATTTGTTTAGGTTTTTAAACATGACTTTTTATAACTTTTGTAACGAAATCTTATTAAGATTTCTATGGAATTTCAAATGATGCCAAAACATATAATAGTTTTAGCACTCATGATGCTGTTTTAACTCAACTATACTTTGAAGCAGAAGATCATCATCTATTGAAGAGGAAAGAAATTCGTGCAAATGCGTATTTTATTATTAATATCTGTAGTTTTGAAAAAAATATTAATATGAGTTAAAGAGATAAGCATAAAAAAGCTTTTAAACTTGTATGTATAGGAAGTTAGATTAATAAGAGTAAGTGCTATTTGGAAACAAACCGAATATACTCTTGACCTTAGCCGGTAATATAAAAATTTCTCTTAAAAAAGAATGGAATCTTTAGTAAAACATAATTTTCTATAAATTCATTTTATAGAATAAGAAAAATTTTCTATAGAAAATTCATTGAGGAATTAGTTTTCTATATAAAGTTTTTCATAGAAAACTTATTTAACGATCACTTATTCAATGATCAGTTTTCTATAGAAAATACTTTCAAAAATCAGTTTTCTAAAGAAACTGAGCGTTCAATAGGTCAGTTTTCTATCACTTTTCCAACGGTTGGTTTTTTAGAGAAAACTATTTAAATATTACTTTTCTATAGAAAATTTATTAAAAAAATCGGTTTTCTAAAGAAATTATTGCACGATCACTTTTCCATACAATACTTATTCACCGATCAGTTATCTATAGAAAATTTATTAAAAAATCAGTTTTCTGAAGAAAGTATATTAAGCGATAAGTTTTTTATAGGAAACTAATTCAACGATCACTTATTCAATGGTAGGTTTTTTTTATAGAAAACTATTTAACGATCGGTTTTCTATAGAAAATTTATTCAATAATCTATTTTCTGTAGAAAATATATTAAACGATCAGTTTTCTTTAGAAAACTAATTTAACCATTAGGTGATCGTTTTCTTATAGAAAACTTATTCAACGATCGATTTTCTACAAAAATTTCTCTAATACCCACATTTATTCAATGATCACTCTTCTACAGCAAACCTATTTGACGATCAGTTTTCTATAAAAAAAACATGCAGGAATAGTAGAAAACCTATTCCTGAAATTCCTATCAAAGATCGGTTTTATATAGAAAATTTATACAACAATTAGTTTTCTAGATGAAACATATTGTAGGAAAACAAATTCAAGATCAGTATCCATAAAAAGTGTAATAAAAGATCAACGATTGGTTTTTTTCAGAAAATTCATTCAACAATCTGTTTTCTATAGAAAACTGATCGTTCAATATAGTTTATATTGAACGATCAGTTTTCTTTATAAAAATTATTTAATGATCACTTATTCAATGGTTGGATTTTTATAGAACACTTATTCAACGATCAGTTTTTTATAGAAATCTGTGTTTCACAGAAAATGTATGAATCGGTTTTCTCCATTCAACGAACGGGTTTCTCTAGAAAATTTATTCAACAATTAGTTTTCTAGATAAAATATTTTGTACTAAAACTTATTCAAATTCAAGATCAGTATTCTATAAAAAGTGTACTCTACAGAAAAGTTATTTACCAATCGGTTTTCTATAGAAAGTATAATGAAAGATCAGTTTTCTATAGAAAACTTATTTAACAAACACTTATTCAACGATCAGTTTTCTATAGAAATCTGTTTTTTATAGAAAACTTATGATCAGTTTTTTACAACAAACTTGTTTTAAGATCAGTTTTCTATAGGAAACTTTTTCAACGATCAGTTTTCTATAGAAAATTTATACTACAATCAGGTTTCTATTGAAAACTTATCATCAATCGGTTTGTGAAGAAAAAATGAACGTAATATTTCTATGAAAGATCTTTAGATCCATAGGATCATTTTTAGGCTTCTTACAGAAAATAGTTTTGAAAGCAAAGGCGGCTGTTGAATGTTTTAAAATTCTTCTTATTAAATAAAGTTCTTTTTTGCTCTAAACAAAAGTTCATTAAGGATACAAAACACCTTAATATTATTACAATCAGTTTATGTTGGTCACTGTCATGCTGATTAATTACACATTTTTTAAGATATTTAGAAACCTAATCCTCTTTTCCTTTATATTAACATTCAGAGGTGCTAAACTCTCCTTTAGATTCATAAATTTTATTAGTCCTCTTTGTCGCATATGGACACAATTTTTCAACATCCCTTTCCTTAGGATCAGCGGATAAATAGTCTTTACTTTTGCGATGACTATTATACAACAGGCAACAATGACAACAATTATCATTTATCATTTGCAACAGACGAACGAACCTACAAACAAATGGCCAACAACGACAACGACGAGTTTGTACAATTTTATGTTGTTTTTATGCATATTTGTTGTTGTTGTTTTTTAGACATTGAATGTCAACGTTTAAAACATTAAATTGAGCCGATTAAACATTTATTATTTGCCCCAACAACAACAACGACAACAACAACTGTACCTAACAAGACAGTAGTCACGACTGAACTGAGCAGCAGACGTGCAACTGAAAAGTTTACAGAACTTTAATGTCCTTTTAACGTTTCAAAAAATAGGAAAACCAAGAACAATCAATGTTTAACTATTTATAATCGTAATGATGATAATAGCTTTGGCTGACATTGGCGTATGGTATTCCAGGGAAACATTCATCATATTGTCGCTTTAAATGCCACCCAAAACGTTAAAGTGCCGGTAGAACAATCAACCAGCAACAGGCTGAAAAAATGTATGTACAACATATGTGTTTAAATAGACAACTTGTAGGTTGCTGCTGCCAGATTATTGTGATTATAATGAAAAAATTTTGGCGATTTTTTTGATTTTGAAATCGTCAAAGTTTTGCTTAAAAATTTACATTTCCTCTTTCATATTTGCTTATAATTTCTATTAAATATTTTCTTATCTTTCACTTAATAAATATGTTGGTCTTAATGCAAAAACGGAAAGGAAATGGTGTCATAGTAAATTTATCATTTGTTTTATTTTATTAAAACATTTTCAATCTAGTTTTTTTTCTTTTTATGAATTATCAATCATTCATTCTATCTGCAAATTTAAAAATGAGTCCAAAAGCTAAGTTTATGTTTTAGTTTATTTATTCTATAAAATAATTTTCTTTTACAATTTGAAATTCTAAAAGTTTTATAACAATCGCGTGTCGGTTTCGAATGAAAATAGAAAAAATTCATATAAAACGGCGGGAAAAGAAACTTAAAACCCAAGTGTTCGTTCTTGTTTTCTTATCATGTTTGGGAAGTGATGATGCTAAAGCTAAAGGCAGTAGTGATGGTAGTGGTGGTGGTGGTGTCATTGAAGCTTTACACTATTTTTCCATATTTTGGTGTAAAAATAAAGAACCGCATTGGAGTTTTAATTTTTCATTTTTGTTGTAAGCTCAAAAAGGGATCCAGCTATTTGTTGGACCCTTTGTTATAAGCAGGTTGGGCATGCAACATTTATGTTTGCTACTGATGAGATAGCAAAAACTGCAGTTAAACTTCAGTGTACAGGGTTGGAAAAGTAGATATCACAAAATCCTATAAAAATTTTAGTCTATTCTACATGCTTTCTACAGATGATATTTTGCCAACAAAACTCTTCCTAGTACATGAATAAGATCCTGATACATGATCATGATTACTTATTATGTTTTCTGAATAACCTTTCAATAGGAAACTGATCGTTGAATATTTTTTAAAGAGATCTAATTACTAAATAACGTTTTATAGAAAAGTGGCAAATAATATCGCTTAAGAGGTCTTGAAAAACAGAAAAGTAGTGATCACTTTTCTGTTTTTCAAGCCTTTTAAAGAAAACATATCATTAAATATGTTTTCTATAGAAAACTATTCGTTGAATAAAATTCCTATAGAATACTGATCATTCAATAAATGTTATGGAAAACTGATTGTTTAGTCAGTTTTCTTATAGAATACATTCACCCCTATCGCCAATAGAAGTGAAAATTTTGTTGCTATAAAATTTTCATTTCCCTGAAAGGGAAAATTTGCCATTGTGAACTTGTTGTGAACAATTCATTCACAATAATTGATTTTGTATGGAAAAGCTGTTAAATGTTTCAAAATTCCATCAACAAATCTCACAACATGGGAAATTTTTCACGACAAAAAAGTTAGTGAGCGAAAAAAGTGAAAAGAGAACATATTTCACGTGAAATGATGATTAGCGATACGGGTGATTTTCTATAGAAAACAGTGCATAGACTCAGTTTTCTATAAAAAAAAACTGATTGTTAAATATGTTTTCTATAGAAAACTAAACGTTTGAAAAAATTTTGTATAAAAAGATCATTAACTACTTTTTCTAAAGAACATTGAGCATTGAATATGTTTTCTATATAAAAACTGATCGTTAAATAAATTTTCTAAAGAAAGCTTAACTTTAATTAAGTTTTTTTTTATAGAAAAGTGATTATTGAATAAGTTTCTATATAAAACTGATCGTTGAATACATTTTCTATATAAAAGCGATCGTTAAGTTAGTTTTCTATGGAAGAGTGATCGCTGACTGAGTTTTCTAAAGAAAACTCTTGTATAAAAAGATCGGTCACTACATTTTCTAAAGAACACTGAGCGTTGAATATGTTTCTATATAAAAAATGAGCGCTAAATGAATTTTCTATAGAAAGCTTAACTTTAATTAAGTTTTTTTATAGAAAAGTGATCGTTGAATAAATTTTCTATATAGAAAAGCGATCGCTGACTTAGTTTTTTTGATACATAACCGTTCTTCTACATAAAACTGATCGTTAAACAATTTTTCTATAAATAAAATAATCATTGAATTAGTTTTCTATACAAAAAATATCATTGGATACGGTTTATATATACAACTGATTATTTAATAAGTTCTCTACATTAAAACTGATATGTTAATAAATTTTATATAGAAAACTGATCGTTTTATTAATTTTTATATAGACAACTGTTTGTTTGATAAGTTTTATATACGAGTGATTATTATTTTAGTCCTGTAATAAGCTCACCAATAGATAAGTAGTAGAGAATTATATAGAAACTTTAAGATTATCCATCCCTGTATGCTTTTAAATGTACCATTTTCCCATAAAAATACCCAGTTTTCTTTATTTGTTCTGATTTTACTGAAAAAGAATATAACTCTTAGAACTTAAAGGAAGCCATAGAGCAATGACACTTCCTTTTTTCAGTTGATTTTAAATTTTTTCTCTTCTATATTCTTTTAAGCTTTTGCTCTGCTAACAATAAAACAAACTTTTGTTTTCTGTTAATTAGAAGAAAAAAAAAGAAGAAAAACAAAACAACTGCTACAAATAGAAAACTAAACAAATTTTGTTTCCAACATAATTGTTGCTGTTGTTGCTTTTTTTTCTAAACTAATTGTCTTTCGAAAACATGCAACACAAAATGGAATAGAATATAATGGTTTAGTGGTTACACTGTGTATCCAGTTATGCCTCCTGTTTGTAAATTAGAGCAGTATAAATGTTACTTTCTTCCTTATTTGTTTCTATGTTTTGTTGTTGTTTTCTATAAAAATGTATTGTTGCCGAAAATGTTGTTGTATGGAAGAGTTCTACGAAGGGGAAGTATAGCCAGGGGAAATTTGTGGGAAAAAAAGTTTATACAATTTACCTTTGAAACGAGGTTTTAATAAATTACGTACCTGTAAATAAATAAAAAAAATTGAGTAAGTATATTAGAATGCATTTTTAAAACGATTTTTCAATATTATTTAAAAAGTAGTAAAAATACTACTTTCTTATTTGAATATATTTTTGTAATTTTTATTTATTTTTTTCGTCATTTTTATAGTTTAAAAAAAGTAGCAAAAATAATACTTTTTTAATTTCAAAATATTTTTAAAATTTGGTAGTAATTGCTATACTTTTTAATTAATCGTATTAACGGTTTTGTATAAATAGTAGTAAAAATACTACTTTTTTTTAATTTGAATATTACTGAAATTTTCTAGTAAGTTTTATTACTTTGTTATATTTTTAATGCAATATTTATATCTTTTAAAACATTTTTATGCAAAATTTTCAAATTTAAAAAAAGTAGTAAAAATACTACTTTTTTTAATTTGAATGTTTTGATGTAATATTTATAATTTTTAAAACATTTTTATGTAAAATTTAAAAAATAAAACTACTTTTTTATAGTTTTAAAATAGTAGTAAAAATATTACTTTTTTAAAAACTACTTTTTTATTTTTTTGCATATTTATAAATTTTTTAACTAAAATAATACACAATAAATTAATATTTTCATAAAATTTTTAAGCAAAATTTTCCAAAAAAAAATACTAGTTTTTTATAGTTTTCAAATAGTAGTAAAAATACTACTTTCTTAATTTGACATTTTGACGTAATATTTATAACTTTTTTAACATTTTTATGCGAAAATAAAAAATACTAGAAAAATACTTCTTTAAAAAATTTTAGTATTTTCATAGTTATAAAAAAGTAGTAAAAATAATACTTTTTTACTTTTTTTAAATTTTGATTTCATTTTTATTACTTTTTAATAATTTTTGATAAATTTTCAAGTAAATTTTTCTAAAAATCCAATATTTTTACAGCAAAAAATTAAATACTACTTTTTATACTTCCATACTATTTTTCAAAATATTTTTCCCCAAAAATACTAATATTTTGATAATTTCAAAAAGGTAGTTAAAATACTACTTTTTTGCAAAATATAGATTTTTATATAATTTTTAATAAAATTATTAGCAATTTTTGTTTGTTTTCAAAACGGTAGTAAAAATACTACTTTTTTAATTTTTTAACATTTTAATGTAAGTTTTGTTGCTTTAAAATATTTGTTTTGTAAATGTTTTTAAAAAATCTAGAATTTTTTATTGTTTTAAAAAAGTAGTAAAAATAGTACTTTTTGACATTTTTGATATTTAAATACAAAAAAATTGTATTTAAAGGGAAACCTTCCCCTTTTTTCTGTATTTTCCCGGGTTTTGTTTACATTTTCTCTTGTTCTTCCTTTAGAGAAGTTTTACTTATAGGGTCGCTCGGTCGGTCGCTACGTGTGTGTTTTCATTCATTTGTTTTTTTTTTCTTTTTTTTTATTATTTGTTGTCGTCTACCTACTAACTACTACTAACTACTTTTTGCCACTAATAGTCAATGTCTAATTGTTGTTGTTAGTATGTATAGAAGTTTTTAGTTTGTTTACTTTTTGTTTTTATTTATACTAAAAACAGAAACCAACAACAACAATTTAACACTTGTTGTTGTTTTTATTTGTGTCTTTCTATTTCCATTTTTAAAGTACCATTTGCTAAAAGGTAGTATTTTTGTCTGGTAAAAGGTGGTTGATTGGTATGTACTAAAAATGTTTTTACTAAAAAGAGTGGTAAAATTTATCATTGTTGTTGTGGTATTTTTAACAAAATAATTGTTGTTGCATTTTCTTAACATGTTGTTGTTATTGTAATCAATGGAATGTTTAGCAACAGCTGCAGTTAAAATTTTATATTATAAATTTTTATTTTAGTTTTGTTATTGCTTTTACTCACCCTTCTGTACGCCTTCATTTTAATTTCTATAATTGTTTTTTTTTGTAACTGTTGACAAATAAATGTTTTTGCCATAAAAGAGAATGAGAGGGGGAGGATAGTAATTTGTACATAATTTTAAAAATAACTACTTTTTTTCAAAAAAGTACTTAAAATACTACGTTTTTACTTTAACTATTTTTATGCATTTTAAAATTTGCATTTTTAAATTGCATTTTAAAGTTTTCATACAATTTTAAAATATTACTTCTTTAAAAAAAAAGTAGTAAAAATAGTACTTTTTTATAAAAAACTAAGTTTTTGTATTTTGATGTCATTTTAGGCATTTTTATAATATTTTTAGGCAAACTTGTATAAAAACCTTTTTTCATACTTAAAGTAGTAGTACAAAAAGTAGTAAAAATACTACTAAAAACACTTTTTATTTTAATATTTGTTTGTAAATATTTGTTACTTTTTTTAAAAATGCAATATTTTTAACATTTCAAAAAAGTAGTATATACATATACTACCTTTTTATATAAATGTTATTTTAAGCATTTTTGTAATATTTTTATGTAGTTTCGTATAAAAAAAAACAAAAAACATTTTTTCATAGTTAAAAAAAGTAGTAAAAATACTACCTTTTTTAATATTTTATGAAGTAACTTTATTACTTTTATGTTGTTTTAATGTAAAATAATAGTTTTAAAAAAGTAGTAAAATATACTACTTTTTAATTTAATATATTTTGATGTAATTTTTATAACTTTTATACTGTTCTTATTTAGTATTTTAAAGTTTTAAAAAAAGTAGTAAAATACTACTATTTACTTAATAACTTTTAATTATTAGTACATTTTGATGAAATTTTTGTTAATTTTATTCTATTTTAATGCAAAATACAACATTTTTTAATTTAAAAAAGTACTAAAAATACTACTTTTTTACTTAAGCACATTTTTGTCATTTTTAAGTAATATTAGTACTTTTACACTATAAAATGTAAATTTAAGGAAAATCTACTTGTTTTAATATTTAAAAAAGTACTAAAAATACTACTTTCTTTAATAAATACATTTGTGACATTTTTATTATTTTTAAAATAATTTTTAAAATGTTTATTGTTTAAAAAATGAGTTAATATACTACATTTTTAGTAGTGAAAATACTACTAATTTTTTATTTTAGAATATTCAATATTTTACCAAGTCGATAGAGAAAGGGAAAGTACTAGTGAATCTTGTTGAAAAGGTCACTCTGTCATTATGTATAAATATTTGCTTGACAGCCTGTATTTTATTACCAACATGCCTAACATGTGGTAGTTGTTAGTTACATTTTGATAATTTAACCCTGTTAAGTTGCAAATAAGTTTTGTTTTTTTTTTTTTTTTTGTTACCATTTCTGGTGAATTTTAAAACCTTCTTTTTCTTGTTTTCAATTGTAGACTTTTTTTAGTTTTGTTTAACATTTGTATCAAATTACATTACATTTCCCCCTTATTCTTGAGTTCTGCATGCATTTCCTTTTCAAAACAACCAATTTTTTTATCTTTAGTTTTGTTGTTTTTGTTTTATTTGCTTTTAGTGAAAAAAAACAAAACATAAAAAGCCATGTTTATTTTATAACATATTTCTTTTTTTTTTCCTCTTCATAAACTGGGCTAAACTATTGTTGTAACAATAATATCAAGGGCATTAGACAATGAGACGACAACAACGTTTTTGGGCCTTTTTTTCCACAATTTTGGCCCCTTCCACAACTGTTTTCTTTCTAAGGGTTTCAATGCAATTTAAGTACATTTCTGCAGTACATACTCAGCAAAATCAATATTTTAAATATTTAGCATTTTTTTTAATTTTTGTAATTTTATACAAACACACATGATTCATCCACACCCACACCCTGTTAGTTCTCTGTTAATATTTTAATTTTAGTTAATTTTGAGAATATTAAGGGTAAAACTCATCAGTTTCTTTGTTAAATTTGTATTAAATTTACAATTTTTTGGGGTTTGTTTGGGTCTGTTTCTGTGTTTTGGGTTGGGTAAGGTTTGGCTATTCGTCATAATTGTATTTATTTGTTGTTATTGAAAGTGAGAGAACTGTTGTTCATCATTAGATTCGGTTTTATTGGAAAAAAATAATAATAAGTTTGTGGTAGGTCTTAATTAACTGTCTAAAGTGGGAAATAAAAAGTAAGGAACAGGGGATTGGGATTACTTTAATGCGCACCCATATCTATAGGCCATAAACAGCAAGTGATAAATTTTATTACTATCATCGTCCAGTCGTATATGAGTTGGAGATGAGGGCACATATGTGTTAAAAAGCAATTAAAAACATGTTTTTTCTGGAAAAGCGTGATAAAGGTGGACTCCGGAAGGTTATTAGTACGAGACACCGTCATTCAGAAACACTCGTAGTTGATAAATGATACGAACGACTAACTAACTAACTAACTAACTAACTAACTAACTAACTAACTAACTAACTAACTAACTAAAGGTGGACTCCGGAAGGTTATTAGTACGAGACACCGTCATTTGTTGCTTTTCTCAGAAACACTCGTAGTTGATAAATGATACGAACGACTAACTTACTAAGTAACTCACTAACTAACTAAGTAACTCACTAACTAACTAATTAACTAACTAACTAACTAACAAACTAACTAACTAACCAACTAATTAAATTACTAACTAAACTACTATTGCTTTACCTGTCTATCTATCTATTTATCTATCTATCTGTCTATCTATCTATCTATCTATCTATCTATCTATCTATCTATCTATCTATCTATCTATCTATCTATCTACTTATCTATCTATCTATCTATCTATCTATCTATCTATCTA